>NW_019270607.1:0-897 GCF_002738365.1 Cucurbita moschata
TATTTTTAGCACGTTCTTTGAACGTCAAAAATCAGGGTTTCGAATGAAGGTTTCGATTTTAAGCACTCTTTTGCTGTTTTCTGCACTCCGTTATTTCGAAATTCTATTCTAAATCATCAAGCCTAATTATTCGCCGCAAAAGTTTCGAAAAACGTCGACCGTGACTCGGTTATTTTTAGCACGTTCTTTGAACGTCAAAAATCAGGTTTTCGAATGAAGGTTTTGATTTTAAGCACTCTTTTACTGTTTTCTGCACTCCGTTACTACGAAATTCTATTCTAAATCATCAAGCCTAATCATTCGCCGCAAAAGTTTCGAAAAACGTCGACCGTGACTCGGTTATTTTTAGCACGTTCTTTGAACGTCAAAAATCAGGGTTTCGAATTAAGGTTTCGATTTTAAGCACTATTTTACTGTTTTCTGCACTCCGTTACTACGAAATTCTATTCTAAATCATCAAGCCTAATCATTCGCCGCAAAAGTTTCGAAAAACGTCGACCGTGACTCGGTTATTTTTAGCACGTTCTTTGAACGTCAAAAATCAGGGTTTCGAATTAAGGTTTCGATTTTAAGCACTCTTTTACTGTTTTCTGCACTCCGTTACTACGAAATTCTATTCTAAATCATCAAGCCTAATCATTCGCCGCAAAAGTTTCGAAAAACGTCGACCGTGACTCGGTTATTTTTAGCACGTTCTTTGAACGTCAAAAATCAGGGTTTCGAATTAAGGTTTCGATTTTAAGCACTCTTTTACTGTTTTCTGCACTCCGTTACTACGAAATTCTATTCTAAATCATCAAGCCTAATCATTCGCCGCAAAAGTTTCGAAAAACGTCGACCGTGACTCGGTTATTTTTAGCACGTTCTTTGAACGTCAAAAATCAGGGTTTCGAATTA
>NW_019270608.1:0-890 GCF_002738365.1 Cucurbita moschata
TCAAGACAGAAATAACCCAACAACCCAAGTGAGCCCGAAGAAGTTTGGTCGATAAGGCCGGATGATGGAATCTATGTGAGAAATAGTTCTCGGGATCACAAATATATTTTCATAACTAAACGGAAGCTAATGTTATTCATCAACTTGGTCTTAAAAGTTCAACTTTATACCTCTTTATGTTGTATTAGAAATAAAGATTCTAATTAACTCTTATCAAGCAAATATCTTCTGCTTGTTGAAAAGAAAAATACATTTTTTTGAAATATGGAGCCAATAAAATTGTTAAACAATGAAAAGAAAAGCTAAGTATTAGATGACGTAGCAAATTGTCGAAAAAAACATTATTTAAAACACAGACAAACTTATATGTATTTATGCCAATATGATTATAGATATGATCTTAGGCCAAATTCTTTGTTTTGGCTTGATGTTCTGCTTTCTATTGGGATTTTATTTTTATCTTTGTTAAGCATTGCACTGTCTATGAATTAGTCATTCTTCACGTAATAAAGTACTAAATTTCCTTCTTTGTGCAAACTTATTTTCATTAAATTTTTATTAGTATAGGTTGCAACTTTTATTTCTTTTTAGACTTTTTTAGTCATCCAATCTTCAAGATCACTCTCATTATAATGTGGTCTCGGTTTATTCATGTACTCCTCCTTTACTCAGGTGTCACATACCCACTAGCTTCCTTTTTGGTTTGTTCTTGAATCACATCTTATCATGAGAGCAATCGCTCTGATACCATCTGTAATGACTCTAATTTTCTATTAAAACAAAAGTTGCCACAACATGCCTAATATAACTAGAATGTATGGAGAAATTTATTTAAAAGAAATGTAACTAGAATGGGTTGGTGTTCAAAAAAAAAAAAAAAAAAAAAAAAA
>NW_019270609.1:0-897 GCF_002738365.1 Cucurbita moschata
TCGTGGGTTATGTAATAGGTCTAGTTAGAACACCGTGATTCTTATCATCATCCCCCTCTTCAAAAGGATTCGTCCTCGAATAAGAAAAATCATCACCTACATCAAAAGGACTCAACTCAGCAACATTAAAAGTAGAATGTACACCGTGATTCTTATTATCATCCCCCTCTTCAGGATTCGTCCTCGAATCAGAAAAATCATCACCTACATCAAAAGGACTCAACTTAGTACCATTGAAAGTAGAATGTATTGACGATTCTACCAGAACATCAATTTTATTGTTCCATGCAATAAAATGAGTCATTTTACTAAATATCTTATAGAGCATTTATAGTCAAATAAACAATTCTTAAATAGCATTTATAGTCAAATAAAGAATTAGGAATCCACCTATCTTTAGATCTAAGGACCCACTCCCACTCCAAATTTAGCTATCCACGCTAACATTAAAATGAAAATTCATCCGTTAATCCCATTTTACATAAACTACATAAATACAAATGGAGTAACATGAGATAGAAGTAAATACATGAGATAGAAGTAAACATAGTAATAAAAAGAAACTACATAAACTTCAAAGGAAGTTAATCCCATTTTGAAAACTAGCCACTAGAGATCAATCTATGTTTGGAAAACTAAAATAAAGAAAAATAAATAAATAAAAATATTTTTCAAAAACTTAGTTTGGTGTGAAATTTTGCTTAAAATTCAAATATTTTCGTTTTTTTTTTAATTTTTTTTTTATAAAAGGATAAAACACATAATTTTGAAAAAAAAAAAACAAAATAGTTATCAAATGGGCCTAATTTTTAACATATCTATCCCAAAGGGATGCATGGGCTCTAGTGGCAATGGTGCTTCAACTATGTGATAGACCATGTGAAGTTAACATGACAA
>NW_019270610.1:0-896 GCF_002738365.1 Cucurbita moschata
TCATAAAACCTTCTGGTCTTATGAAGATCTTCTGAGATATAAAAGAATCCCGATGGATAGGCTTTTTTTACGATTCTCCGATTTTCGGGTCGTCGTATTCTGGTTCTACCAGAGCTTCTAGTATAGACAGATTTTTAAAAATAGGTCCTGATTTCAGGAATTGGAGAAAAACGAACGGGAACAACCGCGTCCGAGTAGGTCGAGAGGACAGAAGGTTCCTTTGAAGTGGAAGAGACAGTAGTAATCGATGGAGTAACGGCAGATGACCGTGTTGAAGAGGCAGAAGGCCTCGTCGGAGTGATAACCTCCGCCTGTTTTTGAGAAAGCTTTGCTTGAGATCTGGTCACCAATGTGAAACCAGCATCCATCGCATAGTTGTCGGATGTCATTGGAGTACGTGTGCTTGAAGAAGCATTGGGCTTCTTCCCTTTTTCGATCACTTTCTTTCCGGTCAATACTTGGAGAAGGAGATTGGTTAGGGAGAATTTTTCCTTGAGAGTAAGAACTCTCTTGAGAGGTAATCTGCCAAAGGGTTTTCGACCCCTTTTATAGGCAAAATTTGGAAGTCGAAGCNATCTTTTTTGATAACAAAGCTTTTGTTAATTAAATCACTTTGAAATTTTTGTACACAAAGTACTATTAAAAGTATTTTAATTAAATCACTTTGAAATTTTTGTACACAAAGTACTATTGAAAGTATTTCTTTCTCTACTGTTGAGTAATTTTTTTAGTAGAATTCCATATTCCCGAATGGAAACGGACAATGGCTTCCTTTCTTGTCAAGGGACTGTTTCAGGATTCCTCCATATCCAATATCGGATGCGTCGGTCTCCACTATTAAACTAGCCCTTGGGTTTATCAGCGATAAATACGGAATTGACTTGACAATGAATTTG
>NW_019270611.1:0-229 GCF_002738365.1 Cucurbita moschata
CGAGTCACGGTCGACGTTCTTCGAAACTTTTGTTTGGAATGATTACGCCTGATGATTTAGGATATAATTTCCAAGAAACACAGTGCATAAATCAGAGAAAGCGTGCTTTAAATCGAAACCCATATTTAAAAACACTAAACTTGGATGTTTGAACTACGTATTTAAAAAACCGATTCACGGTCGACGTTCTTCGAAACTTTTGTTTGGAATTATTACGCCTGATGATTTA
>NW_019270611.1:697-896 GCF_002738365.1 Cucurbita moschata
AGTCACAGTCGACGTTCTTCGAAACTTTTGTTTGGAATGATTACGCCTGATGATTTAGGATATAATTTCGAGGAAACACAGTGCATAAATCAGAGAAAGTGTGCTTTAAATCGAAACCCTAATTTAAAAACCCTAAACTTGGATGTTTGAACTACGTATTTAAAAAACCGAGTCACGGTCGACGTTCTTCGAAACTTTT
>NW_019270612.1:0-896 GCF_002738365.1 Cucurbita moschata
GATATAGCTTAGATGGTAGAGCACTCGCTTTGCATGCGAGAGGTATGGGGATCGATACCCTGGATCTCTAGATTTTCTTCATTTTCAATATTATTGACAATGGAAAATTTAGGGTTTTATGATGCAAGAATTGTGGGGATGTAGCTTATGATTGGAAATTTAGGGTTTTATGATGCAAGAATTGTGGGGATGTAGCTTATGATGGGAAATTTAGGGTTTTATGATGCAAGAATTGTAGGGATGTAGCTTAGATGGTAGAGCTCATTTAGCATGCGAGAGGTAAGGGGATATCCCGCATCTCCAAAAGAAACTATTTGTTATTAATATTTTACTTCTATTCAACCTTTCCTTATTTATGACATAATTAGCGGAGATATTTTTTCATTTTCACTTGATGATGGGACATTTAGGGTTTTCTGATATAAGTATTGTGGGAATGTAGCTTAGATGGTAGAGCTCATTTAGCATGCGAGAGGTAAGGGGATATCCCGCATCTCCAAAAGAAACTATTTGTTATTAATATTTTACTTCTATTCAACCTTTCCTTATTTATGACATAATGAATAGCGTTATTTTTTTATTTTCACTATTGTTGATGACGAGATGTTTAGGATTTTGTGATGTAAGAATCTTGAGGATATAGCTTAGATGGTTGAGCATTTGCATCCCATGTGAGAAGTACTGGATCGATACCATGCATCAACAAAGGAAACGATTACTAAGTATATTAGTTCTTTTAAATTTTTCCTTATTTACGACATAATGAGCAAGGATAGTTTTTCATTTTCATATCATTGATGATGGGAAGTTTAGAGTTTTTTTATGTAAAATCGTGGGAATGTAGCATGGGAGTGCGAATGTAGCATGGGAGAGATACGGGGATCGATACCTCGCAT
>NW_019270613.1:0-895 GCF_002738365.1 Cucurbita moschata
GTAGATGAGGTAAAACTATATATAGTATAGTATCGTGGTTATATAGAGTAGATGAGGTAAAACTATATATAGTATCGTGGTTATATAGAGTAGATGAGGTAAAACTATATATAGTATAGTATCGTGGCTAGAAGGAGGGTTTGAACCTCTGACCTTGTAGTTAATAGCCACACACTCTAGCCAACTAAGGTATTCCAACCAATTATTTAAAATGTTCTGAGCCCACCACTAGTAGCTGTTGTCTGCTTTGGCTCTTTACGTATAGCCGTCAACATCATGGTTTTAAAACGCATCACTATGGAGAGGTTTTCTAGTGTCCTCGCTGGCAGTCTACTAGGGAGAGGTTTCCACACCCTTATAAGAAATGTTTCATCTTCTCAACAACCGATTTAGAATCTCACAATCCACCCCCTTGGGGCCCAGCGTCTTCACTGGCACACCACCTGGTGACTAGCTCTGATACCATATCTCAAGCCCACCATTAACAGATATTGTCCACTTTTGTGCATTACATATCACCACCAGCCTCGCGGTTTTAAAATGCGTCTACTAGGAAGATTTTTTCACACCCTTAAAAGAAATGTTTCCTCACCCTCTCAAATCGCTAGTAGATATATTCCATTTTGGCCTGTTATGGATCGTCGTCATCCTCACAGTCTTAAAATGCGTCTATGAGTGAGAGGTTTCCACACATTATAAGGAATGGTTCATTCCCCTCTCCAACCAATGTGGGATTTATTAAAAAGTAGTCAGGATGACCAAGTGTTTTAAGGCGTCAGACTCAAGTTTTGGTCCACGTGAGAGGGCGTGGGTTCAAATCCCACTTCTAACACAATTCAAATTATAGGGTGAAGAAAAAAAGCTAAACTATGATCATCATTTTAGCATGCATCAA
>NW_019270614.1:0-895 GCF_002738365.1 Cucurbita moschata
ATTTAGGATTTTGTGATGCAAAAATTGTGGGGATGTAGCTCAAATGCTAGAGCACTCACTTAGCATGCGAGAGATATGGGGATCGATACCTTGCATCTCCAAAAGTGAGAAATTATTTTTTGAAGTATGAGTTAATTTAACATGTTATGTATAAGGTGGGTACGAGAGAAAAAGAAAAGATACTTATATAAGGATTATTATGTCATTATGGCTATGCCAAAGGAGAGTAATGTCCCACAAGCACATATAGAGAGGACTTATTGTAAGTAAAGAAAGCAATCTAGTGGAGAGGGAATTTGATGAGGATAAGTAAAGAAAGCAATCTAGTGGAGAGGGAATTTGAATTTGATGAATTCCTCAAAAGATAAGAGCTTATAGGATGGCGGTAGCAAAAGATAAGAGCTTATAGGATGATGGTAGCATCCGATGCATATGACGGAACTTCTTCACAATTGCAATATCTGACTAATGAATATTATTGTCATTTATAGCTTTTATCACAATAATATAAAATTTGGGGTCAAAGCCTATATGGGACTGAAAAGACCATTCACCACACACTTGTAAATTAAATTATATCTACCACCTCTGAAATTTTCCACGGAAAGCCTTCCAATAGCTTGCACTTCTTCATCATTAACATCCTTAATTGAAACTAGATTTTAAAGCAAATCTTCTCCACGACACACTTTGGAACACTTTTATAGATAGTTTCAACAAATTTACTTTGCTCGTGAATACTTTGGAGTTCAATATTTATAGTTGGAGAACGCTATTAAGGTTGATAGGGTCGAATCATACAACAAAGTCTAATTGAGCCTTCCTCTATTAGGAGATAGCTTCAAATCAAATTCTTTAGTTTGGACAATGGTTGCATTGTTTTAGTCAAACAATC
>NW_019270615.1:0-244 GCF_002738365.1 Cucurbita moschata
TTTAAGCACTCTTTTACTGTTTTCTGCACTCCGTTACTTCGAAATTCTATTCTAAATCATCAAGCCTAATCATTCGCCGCAAAAGTTTCGAAAAACGTCGACCGTGACTCGGTTATTTTTAGCACGTGCTTTGAACGTCAAAAATCAGGGTTTCGAATGAAGGTTTCGATTTTAAGCACTCTTTTGCTGTTTTCTGCACTCCGTTACTTCGAAATTCTATTCTAAATCATCAAGCCTAATCATT
>NW_019270615.1:696-894 GCF_002738365.1 Cucurbita moschata
AATTCTATTCTAAATCATCAAGCCTAATCATTCGCCGCAAAAGTTTCGAAAAACGTCGACCGTGACTTGGGTATTTTTAGCACGTTCTTTGAACGTCAAAAATCAGGGTTTCGAATTAAGGTTTCGATTTTAAGCACTCTTTTACCGTTTTCTGCACTCCGTTACTTCGAAATTCTATTCTAAATCATCAAGCCTAAT
>NW_019270616.1:0-220 GCF_002738365.1 Cucurbita moschata
ACGTCGACCGTGACTCGGTTTTTTAAATACGTAGTTCAAACGTCCAAGTTTAGGGTTTCCAAATTAGGGTTTCGATTTAAAGCACACTTTCTGTGTTTTATGCACGGTGTTTCTTTGAAATTATATCATAAATCATCAGGCGTAATAATTCCAAACAAAAGTTTCGAAGAACGTCGACCGTGACTCGGTTTTTTAAATACGTAGTTCAAACGTCCAAGTT
>NW_019270616.1:654-894 GCF_002738365.1 Cucurbita moschata
ATCATAAATCATCAGGCGTAATCATTCCAAACAAAAGTTTTGAAGAACGTCGACCGTGACTCGGTTTTTTTAATACGTAGTTCAAACGTCCAAGTTTAGGGTTTCCAAATTACGGTTTCGATTTAAAGCACACTTTCTCTGTTTTATGCACGGTGTTTCTTTGAAATTATATCCTAAATCATCAGGCGTAATCATTCCAAACAAAAGTTTCGAAGAACGTCGACCGTGACTCGGTTTTTT
>NW_019270617.1:0-255 GCF_002738365.1 Cucurbita moschata
ACGAAAAGACCCTCGTGGAGGCACCCGAATGACTATGTGAAAAACCTTTGTTTCTTTCGATTGTTTTCGACGAATCGGTAAGGAAACGCTCAAGTTTAAGAGTCTTACTCATATAAATGGTGAAAATTCGACTTTTTTTCACTTTCGATTCCGGGCCATTTTGCACTCAAAATCCATAGGTGTTAACATAGGAACTTTTTTTGCCCACTGAGACAGGGTCGTTAACTCAATCTGAAAAGTTGTTTTCTCGTTTCA
>NW_019270617.1:647-894 GCF_002738365.1 Cucurbita moschata
TATCATACCATATCCACTAAAGATTGTCCTAAGCTTAAAATATGGAAGAAAAAAAACATTTACTCGCGTCGAAAAGACTTCACAACCCCAACCCTTACGAAAAGACCCTCGTGGAGGAAGCCGAATGACTATGTGAAAAACCTTTGTTTCTTTCGATGTTTTTCGACGAATCTGTAAGGAAACGCTCAAGTTTAAGAGTCTTACACATATAAATGGTGAAAATACGACTTTTTTTCACTTTCGATTC
>NW_019270618.1:0-894 GCF_002738365.1 Cucurbita moschata
ACCTTACAATATTTATGTTCCTTATGATATTATGCGGGTCTTTTCCCTTCATGGTATTTGGTAGTGTGAGTGTGCACAAGCTCGACGAGGCAGACCCACAGAGTACTCTTATACCAACCCACCTGGTTGTCAATGTGCACATTCATGGGTCGTGTGTAGGAAAGTACAACATATTCAACTCTGCTCGGACTGAAAAGCAAAGCCCAAGCCCATGCCACAATGTATTTAGGAAAGGATAGGTCCCACTATATTACACGTGATTCATATTCCGACCCTAACAGTGGGATTACTTACTGAGTATTTATTAAAGTACTCAAACCACATGCTACTCTTATTTTAAAGTAAAGGTAAGATANAGGGCAGTTGCATTCATGTTATTTTTAATGATCCTTAGGTTATATCAGGGCATTGCTTTATTTTTATTTAAACTAATGTTATCTATTTTCCACTATGTTGTTCATAAACGTTTAGGCAATAGTTTGGAACAAGAATTGAGTTCCCAATAGTCGGCAATAAGCGTTTAGATTTTGGGTCTCCTACTCTCAGATTTCTTCCAAATTCGAGAGCAATTCTACACTATTTCGATTCAAACTTGTTCTTACAATGCTAAAAGTGCCTAGAAATCATTCCCCCAATCCAATTCGTCATTGAAGAGCTTCAAGGAAAACTCAATATTTCAATCCGAGGATACATGAGAAGACGTCAAGCAAGAATAATCCCAATTGTACCTCCAAGGAATGTTTCCATAGAAGACAATGAAGAGAAATAACCTCAAGAACAAGCCCAATTGAAGAAAATGGGCTCAAATTAGAGGTAAGTTTCAAAATCCTATCTATGGTCGAATTAAGGATTCCTTCAGCTTTAGAGCAAGAAGTTACTTGTACTCCAATTTTA
>NW_019270619.1:0-257 GCF_002738365.1 Cucurbita moschata
TTTGGAAACCCTAAACTGGGACGTTTGAACTACGTATTTAAAAAACCGAGTCACGGTCGACGTTCTTCGAAACTTTTTGTTTGGAATGATTAGGCCTGATGATTTATTATATAATTTCAAAGAAACAAAGTGCATAAATCAGAGAAAGTGTGCTTTAAATCGAAACCCTAATTTGGAAACCCTAAACTTGCTCGTTCGAACTACGTATTTAAAAAACCGAGTCACGTTCGACGTTCTTCGAAACTTTTGTTTGGAAT
>NW_019270619.1:630-894 GCF_002738365.1 Cucurbita moschata
AAATCGAAACCCTAATTTGGAAACCCTAAACTGGGACGTTTGAACTACGTATTTAAAAAACCGAGTCACGGTCTACGTTCTTCGAAACTTTTGTTTTGAATGATTACGCCCGATGATTTAGGATATAATTGCAAATTAACACAGTGCATAGAAAAGATATAGTGTGCTTGAAATCGAAACCTTAATTTTGAAACCCTAAACTTGGACGTTTGAACAACGTATTTAAAAAACCGAGTCACGGTCGACGTTCTTCGAAACTTTTGT
>NW_019270620.1:0-239 GCF_002738365.1 Cucurbita moschata
ACATCGAAAGAAACAAAGGTTTTTCACGTAGCCATTCGGGTGCCTCCACGAGGGTCTTTTCGTAAGGGTTGAGGTTGTGAAGTCTTTTCGACACGAGTAAATGTTTTTTTTTTTCCATATTTTAAGCGTAGGACAATCTTTAGTGGATATGGTATGATACTAAAACGAGAAAACAACTTTTCAGATCGAGTTAACGACCCTGTCTCAATGGGCAAAAAAAGTTCCTATGTTAACACCTA
>NW_019270620.1:686-893 GCF_002738365.1 Cucurbita moschata
AGTCGTATTTTCACCATTTATATTTGTAAGACTCTTAAACTTGAGCGTTTCCTTACAGATTCGTCGAAAAACATCGAAAAAAACAAAGGTTTTTCCCGTAGCCATTCGGGTGCCTCCACGAGGGTCTTTTCGTAAGGGTTGAGGTTGTGAAGTCTTTTCGACACGAGTAAATGTTTTTTTTCTTCCATATTTTAAGCTTAGGACAAT
>NW_019270621.1:0-893 GCF_002738365.1 Cucurbita moschata
TTCTCAAAATGCCCCCAACAATATTATATCAAAATGAATTATGCAAGATAATATGATTTAAAATGTGGTTTTTAAACATTGAACTAAGAAGATGAGAATAGAGAATGAAACATATTCTTGGGAGAATCAAAAAGACCATTACACAAATTGTTCTTGTATTCTTTCTAGGAACTTTTCAGTCAAATAGATCAGATCGTCTGTTGTCACTTACAGAAATTGTTCTTGTATTCTTTCTGGGAACTTTTCAGTCAAATAGATCATCTGTTGTCACAATTCTAATTGTTCTTGTTTTCTTTCTAGGAACTTTTCAGTCAAATAGGTCATCTGTTGTCACAATCCTAATTCTTCTTGAATTCTTTTTAGGAACTTTTCAGTCAAATAGGTCATCTGTTGTCACAATCCTANGTCACAATCCTAGAACTGTATTCTTTCTATGAACTTTTAAGTCAAATAGGTCATCTGCTGTCACAATCCTTTTAAGGAAGATGCGCCGAAATAACCGATGAAGAAGTTTCAGAGAGGCATAGGTTCGATTCCTGTCACCTTGATGTGGTATTCTCAGGGGCCGAAGTGTAAAGCCCAATAGTCTATCCGTGGTTAGGAAGGCAGGCATGTTGTCCACCGTCGTCACATAGGTCATCTGTCGTCACAATCCTTTTAAGAAAGATGCGCCCAAATAAACGATGAAGAAGTTTCAGAGAGCCATAGTTCGAATCCGGTCACCTTGATGTGGTATTCTTAGGGGCCGAAGTGCAAAACCCCATAGCCTATCCGTGGTCAGGAAGGCAGGCGAACCGCACATACTGAAAAAAATAAAAAAGAAGATCTCCTTTTCTATCACACGTAGAATTGTCATTCTTTTGTCTTTTGAAACCCCTTACCTTATCAGTCAT
>NW_019270622.1:0-267 GCF_002738365.1 Cucurbita moschata
TACGAAAACACCCTCGTGGAGGCACCCGAATGGCTACGTGAAAAACCTTTGTTTCTTTCGATGTTTTTCGACGAATCTGTAAGAAAACGCTCAAGTTTAAGAATCTTACACATATAAATGGTTAAAAGACGAATATTTTTCACATTCGCTTCCGGGCCATTTTGCACTCAAAATCCAAAGGTGTTAACATAGGAACTTTTTTGCCCATTGAGACAGGGTCGTTAACTCGATCTGAAAAGATGTTTTCTCGTTTTAGTATCATACCAT
>NW_019270622.1:653-892 GCF_002738365.1 Cucurbita moschata
AGTATCATACCATTTCCACTAAAGATTGTCCTAAGCTTAAAATATGGAAGAAAAAAAACATTTACACGATTCGAAAAGACTTCACAACCTCAACCCTTACAAAACACCCTCGTGGAGGCACCCGAATGGCTACGTGAAAAACCTTTGTTTCTTTCGATGTTTTTCGACGAATTTGTAAGGAAACGCTCAAGTTTAAGAATCTTACACATATAAATGGTTAAAATACGAATATTTTTCAC
>NW_019270623.1:0-255 GCF_002738365.1 Cucurbita moschata
GTAACGGAGTGCAGAAAAAAGTAAAAGAGCGCTTAAAATCGAAACCTTAATTCGAAACCCTGATTTTTGACGTTCAAAGAACGTGTTAAAAATAACCGAGTCACGGTCGACGTTTTTCGAAACTTTTGCGGCGAATGATTAGGCTTTCTGATTTAGAATAGAATTTCGAAGTAACGGAGTGCAGAAAAAAGTAAAAGAGCGCTTAAAATCGAAACCTTAATTCGAAACCCTGATTTTTGACGTTCAAAGAACGTG
>NW_019270623.1:695-892 GCF_002738365.1 Cucurbita moschata
TGATTTAAAATAGAATTTCGAAGTAACGGAGTGCAGAAAACAGTAAAAGAGTGCTTAAAATCGAAACCGAAATTCGAAACCCTGATTTTTGACGTTCAAAGAACGTGCTAAAAATAACCGAGTCACGGTCGACGTTTTTCGAAACTTTTGCGGCGAATGATTAGGCTTGATGATTTAGAATAGAATTTCGAAGTAAC
>NW_019270624.1:0-891 GCF_002738365.1 Cucurbita moschata
ACTAAACTGTCCAAGTCAACTCAAAATTTGACCTTTTCTCAGGTTTTCTCAGTAGATCTTATTTTATGAAATCTTGTATGAATCCTTATCTCGAGAGGTTATATAATGTAATGGAGTTTGGGAGTTAATGGAAAACTTTAGTTAGCGAAACCAAGATATGGGAGAAAATGCTCATCACGTTCCATATGACTTTACCTCCTAGGATAACTAAAGTGGTATCCCTGAAATAATAGATTCCCCAGATGTACCCTTGGTCTCTAATAGATACTACGTGCACAATATCATGCTGGGCTTTTCCTAAGAACTTATAAGTTTCAAGCTTGACCCAAGACGTTATGCATAAACTTAGGAACACCTAGGTTTGCATGCCTGAAGTAATGGTCTCTTTAGGTGGGATGCTATGGTATATGTACCATGAGCAGGATTCCATGATGAACTTATTAACTTATTATCTCCCTCACCTAAATGAGACCTGCACCACGATTTGCTAGCAGGATGCCATGATTATGACAACGCCATCTATGCACTCATGGGGAGAAAATTAAGAGTTACTTCGGAAGAGTTTTCATGGTTAAAATACGATGCATGACATGACAACCTCTAAGGTTTAGTTCCTGAATACGACGGGTTCAAATGATTACGTTAGAAACATGCAAGATTGAGAACCAACAACAATACCTCAAGCAGAGGTCATGTTCATGAAGCCTTGGAAGGCATGAAGCGGAGCAAGTTCAAAATAAGTTAAGAATGTTACACCTTATGCATCAAGAAAATTTGTGTTGTCGTTCTTAAAGGTCCTACCGGGAGTTGAAACCAGGTCGTTGGATTCAAAGTCCAAAGTGCTAACCACTACACCATAGAACCCCTTGTAAAAATTTATTTTGGAATGGT
>NW_019270625.1:0-890 GCF_002738365.1 Cucurbita moschata
AAAGGCATGAGTATGTGATGCCCTAGTTTATTGTATTTATGTCTTTCTATCTACTCAACTTTATAAAACTCCACTAGAGTTGTAGTCCAAGTGGGAATTTGTTGGGTTTTATGTCCTAAAACTCATAATTTGTAAACAAAAACATATTCTATTTTCAATAAAGTTACTATGGTTGTTTATTCAGTGAAGATTGTTATTGAATAAAGCGAACTTTACGAGCATTAATCTAAATCCAATAAACTAAGAACACTCTTGCTATAGGATGATTACTTGAACTATATGTAGAGACATAAAAGTGAATCAAGTTCAAGTATATAGTCAAAATGATCTATAGTATAAGGATAAGGCTGAGTACCTTATCATGGGGACACTATGGATGCGGCCCACTTTTGTATATGATATAAACAATGTGATCACTAAATTGTACATGTGGATACATGTGAGTGGGGGCGTCCTATGCAATGAGTATTGCATAAGATCGGACCATGAAGAAAACCACTCTCACTTTATAATGTCGTTTACTGTTGAGACTGATTTTCTTTTCATTCGATGACCTAGGTAACTCGATCTTAATCCTGAGCTAACCATGAACTCCTNGTTTGCCGACTCAATAGGCCTCCAATTTCAGGGGTAAGACTAGGTGAATAGCTGGGGACGTGGGGTGCAAGATGGAATTCGCTCCTACCCACTTTCAGGGATAGAAGAGAGGTAATTCCCTTATGTACTGACTCCAGGTCTTGAACAAGGGGCCCCACCCACTCAGTGGCGTGAGAGGGATTCGGTTTACTAGTTGGACCACAAACCAATTGTTCATAAGAGGATTAGTGGGACATAAGGAACAAAAAGCAACTTAAGGGGTAAAACGACTAATCGACCCAGCTTTAGCTACG
>NW_019270626.1:0-418 GCF_002738365.1 Cucurbita moschata
CAGATCGAGTTAACGACCCTGTAAAAAATGGGCAAAAAAGTTCCTATGTTAACACCTATGGATTTTGTGTGCAAAATGGCCCGGAAGCGAAAGTGAAAAATATTCGTATTACAACCATTTATATGTGGAAGATTCTTAAACTTGAGCGTTTCCTTACAGATTCGTCGAAAAACATCGAAAGAAACAAAGGTTTTTCACGTAGCCATTCGGGTGCCAACACGAGGGACTTTTCGTAAGGGTTGAGGTTGTGAAGTCTTTACGACACGAGTAAATGTTTTTTTCTTCCATATTTTAAGCTTAGGACAATCTTACGTGGATATGGTATGATACTTAAACGAGAAAACATCTTTTCAGATCGAGTTAACGACCCTGTCAAAAATGGGCAAAAAAGTTCCTATGTTAACACCTATGGATTTTG
>NW_019270626.1:821-890 GCF_002738365.1 Cucurbita moschata
AAACGAGAAAACATCTTTTCAGATCGAGTTAACGACCCTGTCAAAAATGGGCAAAAAAGTTCCTATGTT
>NW_019270627.1:0-119 GCF_002738365.1 Cucurbita moschata
CCGAGTCACGGTCGAAATTTTTCGAAACTTTTGCGGCGAATGATTAGGCTTGATGATTTAGAATAGAATTTCGAAGTAACGGAGTGCAAAAAACAGTAAAAGAGTGTTTAAAATCGAAA
>NW_019270627.1:617-890 GCF_002738365.1 Cucurbita moschata
TTCGAAGAACGTGCTAAAAAAGCCGAGTCACGGTCGACGTTTTTCGAAACTTTTGCGGCGAATGATTAGGCTTGATGATTTAGAATAGAATTCCGTAGTAACGAAGTGCAGAAAACAGTAAAGGAGTGCTGAAAATCGAAACCCTTATTTTGGACATTCGAAGAACGTGCTAAAAAAGCCGAGTCACGGTCGAAATTTTTCGAAACTTTTGCGGCGAATGATTAGGCTTGATGATTTAGAATAGAATTTCGAAGTAACGGAGTGCAAAAAATA
>NW_019270628.1:0-890 GCF_002738365.1 Cucurbita moschata
ACCAGGCAGTGTGCCAGCGAAGACGCTGGTCCCCCAAGGGGGTGGATTGTAAGATCCCAGATCGGTTAGAGAGAAGATGAAACATTTATTATAAGAGTGTGGAAATCTCTCCCTAGTAGACTTCCAACGAGGACGCTGGAAAACCTCTCCATAGTAGATGCGTTTATAAACCGTGAGGCTGATGGTTATACGTAACGAGCCAAAGCAGACAATATCTACTAGTAGATGTCTCAGAAAATTTTAATCAACTAGCTAGAATAGCTCAGTTGGTTAGAGCGTGTGGCTGTTAACCACAAGGTCGGAGGTTCAAACCCTCCTTCTAGCGATGGCAATCAAGTGTTCCTTACGATTTATCGAGTATCCAACTTTTACCCCTAACAAGGGGTCGGAGGTTCAAACCCTCCTTCTATCTAGCGATGATAATCAAGTGTTCCTTACTATTGAAACTTTTTTTTTTTCATTCGGTGACCTAGGTAACTCGATCTTAATCCTGAGTTTACTATGAACACCTGTTTATTTGGAATTATTCTTAGATTTACATGAGTGAGAGTTGCTCGAGTTCACCGACTCAATAAGCCTCCCATTTCATGGGTAAGACTAGGTGAATAGCTGGGGACATAGGGTGCAAGATGGAATTCACTCCTACCCGCTTTTAGGGAAAGTAGAGAGGTCCCCCTGTTAGCTTATATCAGACTAAACCATAGAACAGTGTGACGAGTGAGTTCGAATTCAAATTAGGGAATATGCTCTAAATATATACACTATATTTAATCACATTTTTGTTTTAATTGGAAATTAAAGAAAAACAGAGAATGGGAGATATTTAAATAAGATTTAAATATTTTAATTATGAATAGGGATTCATAATCAATATGTGCTGGAATTGATTC
>NW_019270629.1:0-249 GCF_002738365.1 Cucurbita moschata
GTTAACATAGGAACTTTTTTGCCCATTGAGACAGGGTCGTTAACTCGATCTGAAAAGATGTTTTCTCGTTTTAGTATCATACCATATCGACGTAAGATTGTCCTAAGCTTAAAATATGGAAGAAAAACATTTACTCGTGTCGAAAAGACTTCACAACAAAGACCCTTACGAAAAGTCCCTCGTGGAGGCACCCGAATGGCTACGTGAAAAACCTTTGTTTCTTCCGATGTTTTTCGACGAATCTGTATG
>NW_019270629.1:423-890 GCF_002738365.1 Cucurbita moschata
TTTCTCGTTTTAGTATCATACCATATCGACGTAAGATTGTCCTAAGCTTAAAATATGGAAGAAAAAAATCATTTACTCGTGTCGAAAAGACTTCACAACCAAGACCCTTACGAAAAGGCTCTCGTGGAGGCACCCGAATGGCTACGTGAAAAACCTTTGTTTCTTCCGATGTTTTTCGACGAATCTGTAAGGAAACGTTCAAGCTTAAGAATCTTACACATATAAATGGTTAAAATACGAATATTTTTCACTTTCGCTTCCGGGCCATTTTGCACTCAAAATCCATAGGTGTTAACATAGGAACTTTTTTGCCCATTGAGACAGGGTCGTTAACTCGATTTGAAAAGATGTTTTCTCGTTTTAGTATCATACCATATCGACGTAAGATTGTCCTAAGCTTAAAATATGGAAGAAAAAAAACATTTACTCGTGTCGAAAAGACTTCACAACCAAGACCCTTACGAAAA
>NW_019270630.1:0-888 GCF_002738365.1 Cucurbita moschata
GAGTCACGGTCGACGTTCTTCGAAACTTTTGTTTGGAATGATTAGGCCTTATGATTTAGGATATAATTTCCAAGAAACAATATGCATAAATCAGAGAAAGTGTGATTTAAATCGAAACCCTAATTTGAAAACCCTAAACTTGGACGTTTGAACTACGTATTTAAAAAACCGAGTCACGGTCGACGTTCTTCGAAACTTTTGTTTGGAATGATTAGGCCTTATGATTTAGGATATAATTTCCAAGAAACAATATGCATAAATCAGAGAAAGTGTGCTTTAAATCGAAACCCTAATTTGAAAACCCTAAACTTGGACGTTTGAACTACGTATTTAAAAAACCGAGTCACGGTCGACGTTCTTCGAAACTTTTGTTTGGAATTATTACGCCTAATGATTTAGGATATAATTTCAAAGAAACACAGTGCATAAATCAGATATAGTGTGATTGAAATCGAAACCCTAATTTGGAAACCCTAAACTTGGACGTTTGAACTACGTATTTAAAAAACCGAGTCACGGTCGACGTTCTTCGAAACTTTTGTTTGGAATGATTAGGCCTTATGATTTAGGATATAATTTCCAAGAAACAATATGCATAAATCAGAGAAAGTGTGCTTTAAATCGAAACCCTAATTTGAAAACCCTAAACTTGGACGTTTGAACTACGTATTTAAAAAACCGAGTCACGGTCGACGTTCTTCGAAACTTTTGTTTGGAATGATTAGGCCTGATGATTTATGATATAATTTCAAAGAAACGCAGTGCATAAAACAAAGAAAGTGTGCTTGAAATCAAACCCTAATTTGGAAACCCTAAACTTGGACGTTTGAACTACGTATTTAAAAAACCGAGTCACGGTCGACGTTCTTCGAAACTTTTGTTTGGAAT
>NW_019270631.1:0-255 GCF_002738365.1 Cucurbita moschata
GTGACTCGGTTTTTTAAATACGTAGTTCAAACGTCCAAGTTTAGGGTTTCCAAATTAGGGTTTCGATTTAAAGCCCACTTTCTCTGTTTTATGCACTGTGTTTCTTTGAAATTATATCGTAAATCATGAGGCCTAATCATTCCAAACAATAGTTTCGAAGAATGTCGACCGTGACTCGGTTTTTTAAATACGTAGTTCAAACGTCCAAGTATAGGGTTTCCAAATTAGGGTTTCGATTTAAAGCACACTTTCTCT
>NW_019270631.1:633-888 GCF_002738365.1 Cucurbita moschata
AGTTTCGAAGAACGTCGACCGTGACTCGGTTTTTTAAATACGTAGTTCAAACGTCCAAGTTTAGGGTTTCCAAATTAGGGTTTCGATTTCAAGCACACTATATCTTTTTTATACACTGTGTTTCTTTAAAATTATATCATAAATCATCAGGCGTAATAATTCCAAACAAAAGTTTCGAAGAACGTCGACCGTGACTCTGTTTTTTAAATACGTAGTTCAAACGACCAAGTTTAGGGTTTCCAAATTAGGGTTTCG
>NW_019270632.1:0-888 GCF_002738365.1 Cucurbita moschata
CGTTTCTTCGAAATTCTATTCAAAATCATCAAGCATAATCATTCCTCACAAAAGTTTCGAAAAACGTCGACCGTGACTCGGTTTTTCTAGCACGTTATTCAAAAGTCCAAGATTAGGGTTTCTGAATCAGCGATTCGATTTTAAGCACTCTTTTACTGTTTTATGCACTCCGTTTCTTCGAAATTCTATGATATATCATCAAGCCAAATCATTCTTCAAAAAAGTTTCGAAAAACGTCGACCGTGACTCGTTTGTTCTAGAACGTTCTTCAAACGTTTCAGATTAGGATTTCCAAAATAGGGATTCGATTTTCATCCCTCTTTTACTGTTTTATGCACTCCGTTTCTTCGAAATTCTATTATAAATCATCAAGCCTAATCATTCTTCAAAAAATTTTCGAAAAACGTCGACCGTGACTCGGTTTTTCAAGCACGTTCTTCAAACGTTCCAGATTAGGGTTTCCGAAATAGGGTTTTCGATTTTCAACACTCTTTTACTATTTTAGGCACTCCGTTTCAACGAAATTCTATTCTAAATCATCAAGTCTTCTCATTCCTCACAAAAGTTTCTTAAAATGTCATCCTGACTCGGTTTTTGTAGCACGTTCTTCATACGTCCCAGATTAGGGTTTCCGAATAAGGGATTCGATTTTAAGCACTCTTTTACTGTATTATCCACTCCGTTTCTTCGAAATTTTATTCAAAATCATCAAGCATAATCATTCCTCACAAAAGTTTCGAAAAACGTCGACCGTGACTCGATTTTTCTAGCACGTTATTCAAAAGTCCAAGATTAGGGTTTCTGAATTAGCGATTCGATTTTAAGCACTCTTTTACTGTTTTATGCACTCCGTTTCTTCGAAATTCTATGATAAATCATCAAGCCAAA
>NW_019270633.1:0-888 GCF_002738365.1 Cucurbita moschata
GGACAGTAGGCCAAAGAATAGCCTCACCAACACAAACCAATGGGCTGAGCCAACCTCCCACCACTTTGTTGCCCCCATATGGGTTACAAGCTCACATAAAAAAGCTCGGCGATTTCCTTAAGACAATGACTACTTTATGAAGACTACATCCAATTTTAAATCTATAAATGTGGGATTGTTGTCGCACAAAAATGTATCATATTTAGAGGTAAAATAGATAAATGCATTTATTCAAAACAAATGGCAAGTTCGATTTCCATTGTCCAAGCCACCAAAAATATATGTAAAAAAAAAAAAAATGGATGTCAGGCTAGCCAAACTCCCTACTTGGAATGAACAGGCCAAAGAACAACTCCAACAACCCTAACCAATGGGCTGAGCCAACCTCCAACCACTTTGTTGCCCCCATATGGGTTACAAGCTCACATTACCAAGCTCGGCGATTTCCTTAAGACAATGACTACTTTATGAAGACTACATCCAATTTTAAATCTATTAATGTGGGATTGTGGTCATGGAGAAATCTATCATATTTACAGATAAAATAGATAAATACATTCATTCATAACAAATGTTTAGCTCGATGTCTATAGTCCAAGCGACCAAAAANTTTAGCTCGATGTCCATAGTCCAAGCGACCAAAAATATATGTAAAAAGAAAAAAAAAGTGGATGTCAGGCTGACTCGACTACCAAGAGGTTTATATTGGGCCAAGGAGAATCGACCCGCTATCATTTATATTGGGCCAAGGAGAATCGACCCGCTATCATTCCACCGACAAGAGCAGAAGGTTACGCTGCTCTGTGAAACCAGCCTCACGCGGTTTCCTTCACTTTAAAGGCCATGGACACTAAGCCTTTGCCCAAACCCATAGCCAAAAAACCTACA
>NW_019270634.1:0-887 GCF_002738365.1 Cucurbita moschata
GGAATTAAACACAGGTCGTTAGATTCAAAGTCGAAAGTGCTAACCACTACACCATAGAACCACTTGTTAAACTTTATTTTGGCAGCGATTTTGATAAGTACCAACAACGCTGGATTTTGCAAAGCTAGAAGTCGTAGTATCCTTACAAACTTTTACAAGTTGTTTTCAACTTCTTTCATTGGTAAATTGAACTTTTGAATCCATGCAAATGATGGGTTGGATTAGTATCAGTTTAAGAAGACAGAGGAGAGAAAACAGATGAAATAATATATATATATATATATTTTACAATTTTGTAATTTGTATGGTATTATTCCAGGCTTCTGAATGAAATATGATAATTGATTCTCTGTCCTCTTTGAAAATTTTAGATACCTCCATATCCGATATTTGATGTGTCACGTTTCATTATGAGATTTGCCCTTGGGTCAATAAGACTTAAGCAGAGAGTTTATTTGACTAATGATTTGATTTTTTTGGGTTGTAGCCTTACAAATCAAGACTTTGTATTATTTTGAAGACACTCATAAGGACATTTGTAAACGTGCCTGATATCTTGAAGGATATAAGACACGTAATTGAGAGAACCTAAAATTTTTGAAGTTGGCTTTTCTAGGATACGTCATCACCAAAGTTTGAGATAAAGATCATTGGATGGGTTTTAATAAGGCTCAAATAAATTTAAAATCCAAAAAAACGGATCTGAGTTTAATATTATTTGATTTTGGGTATGGACAAAGCTGATTTCTTTTGATTAATTTAATGAATGTATGTCGATGTTTAAAGTGTTGATCTTAATGGTTTTAGAAAATATCAACACATCATCAATATAAACTATCGAAATTTTTTGAAAGGATTGAAAATATCATTCATAATCTTCTGAAATT
>NW_019270635.1:0-887 GCF_002738365.1 Cucurbita moschata
ACTGAGTCATGGTCGACGTTTTTTGAAATTTTTCGTTGTGAATTATTAGGCTTGATGATTTAAAATAGAATGTCGAAGAAACGGAGTGTTACAAACAGTAAAAGAGTGCTTAAAATCGAAACCCTAATTCGGAAACCCTAATCTGTGACGTTTGAAGTACATGATAAAAAAACCGTGTCACAGTCAACGTTTTTCGAAATTTCTGTGGGTAATGATCAGGCATGTTGAATTAGAATAGCATTTCGAAGAAACGGGGTGCATAGAACAGTAAAAGAGAGATTAAAATCGAATCCTAATCTGGGACGTTTGAAGTACGTGCTAAAAAAACTGAGTCACGGTCGACGTTTCCGCAAACTTTCGTTGCGAATAAATAGGCTTGATGATTTAAATTTGAATGTCAAAGAATCGGAGTGTAAAAAACAGTAAAAGAGTGCTTAAAATCGAAACCCTAATCTGTGACGTTTGAAGTACATGCTAAAAAAACGCAGTCACGGTTGACGTCTTTCAAAATTCCTGTCGATAATGATCAGGCATGTTGAATTAGCATAGAATTTCGAAGAAACGGAGTGCATAGAATAGTAAAAGAGAGATTAAAATCGAACATTAATCTGGGACGTTTGAAGTACATGCTAAAAAAACGCAGTCACGGTTGACGTCTTTCAAAATTCCTGTCGATAATGATCAGGCATGTTGAATTAGAATAGAATTTCGAAGAAACGGAGTGCATAGAATAGTAAAAGAGAGATGAAAATCGAACTCTAATCTGGGTCGTTTGAAGTACGTGCTAAAAAAACTGAGTCACGGTCGACGTTTCCGCAAACTTTCGTTGCGAATGAATAGGCTTGATGATTTAAATTTGAATGTCAAAGAATCGGAGTGTAAAAAAC
>NW_019270636.1:0-236 GCF_002738365.1 Cucurbita moschata
AATACCATTGAACTTTGCACTTTATCTAAAAAAAATACTGATAATTTTTTTATAAAAAAAATACGGTTGAATTTAAAAAAAAAAACTTCAAAACTACTCTTTAACTCTCAAAAGTGTTAAAAAAAAAAGATAGATGGGGAGAAAATTGTGTTCATGGGGAGATAATTGAAGGTTATTTTAGGAGAAGGTTTTCAAGATCAGTATAAGATCCTGAAAACATAAAAAGAAGTAATATC
>NW_019270636.1:424-886 GCF_002738365.1 Cucurbita moschata
TTTTTGTTCTTCTTTTGAGTCTGCTTCTTATTTTGTGTTTGTAACGAGTATGTATATGTAACACCCAAAAATGAAGGAAATTATCTCCCATAAGAATAAGCCACTCGTGAAAGACCCAAAGGATAGAAAGGAAAAAAATTAAAGGATTAAGCAAGAACAAAGGACTTAGTCAAGTCACTGGTGTACCCTAACGAGTGATTTCAAGGAGTTGAAGGCCTTTCGAAAAGGATTGGAAAGGATAAAGTAAATCAAAAGGGCAAAAAAGTCATTTTATCAATTATCAAGAATCTTTCTAGACTTGAAATTGGTTATCTAGAAGGAATCTCAAGATTAAAAAAAAAAGGGAAAAATGATAAAAAAAAAAAAAGCAATAAGAAATTTGTAGAAAAATTATGGATTTTTCGAGAAAAATAATAATAAAATATTTAACAAGTGGCAAATTACCAAAATACCCCTAGAAGA
>NW_019270637.1:0-256 GCF_002738365.1 Cucurbita moschata
GTGAAAATACGACTTTTTTTCACTTTCGCTTCCGGGCCATTTTGCACTCAAAATCCATAGGTGTTAACATAGGAACTTTTTTTGCCCATTGAGACAGGGTCGTTAACTCGATCTGAAAAGTTATTTTTTCGTTTTAGTATCATACCATATCCACTAACGATTGTCCTAGGCTTAAAATATGGAAGAAAAAAAACATTTACTCGTGTCGAAAAGACTTCACAACCTCAACCCTTACGAAAAGACCCTCGTGGAGGCA
>NW_019270637.1:651-885 GCF_002738365.1 Cucurbita moschata
GTGAAAAACCTTTGTTTCTTTCGATGTTTTTCGACGAATCTGTAAGGAAACGGTCAAGTTTAAGAGTCTTACACATAGAAATGGTGAAAATACGACTGTTTTTCGCATTCGCTTCCGGGCCATTTTGCACTCAAATTCCATAGGTGTTAACATAGAAACTTTTCTTGCCCATTGAGACAGGGTCGTTAACTCGATCTGAAAAGTTGTTTTCTCGTTTTAGTATCATACCATATC
>NW_019270638.1:0-885 GCF_002738365.1 Cucurbita moschata
TTTTTTTTTTTTTTTAAGTATACAAATATATAAACTTATTTATATGAATTTATGTTTAATATAAAATTGATAAATTTTTTGAAATAATTCTTTTTAATTAATGTATCATTATCACATCGGTGTCCTAATTTTTTAAGAATGACATGTTACTATTAGGAACAGTAAAAGAAAACGGAAAGATGAAGAATTGGGAGAAATCTCTCATCCAATTGAAGAATGACTAAATCAAATCTAATTCAAATAACTAGATCAAATCTAATCCAAATAATTCAATCAAATCTAATCCTAACAACCCCTCCCTTAAACTGAACACGAATAGTAATCAGTTTATATCTACGACCTCATACCAAACTTCCACCAGGTAACTTCATCAATTCTCATGTGTCATTTCTGTTTATTGCTCCAGATCCATGGCTTGCCTCCATTTCTCACTCTTCAATGCTTCTTTAAAGTTTACAAAGTTTGCAGGTTCAGTAGGGGTAAACATGGCTGAGCTTCATCATCTTCTTTACAAAAAAAAAACTTGTTCAATTGCATAGTCTCTCATCTAGACTGGTGGTCTCTTATTCCTCGCCTTATTCGAGCTAGGAGAGCTTGCTTCAGCCAAAGAGCTAGATAAAATATTTTCCTCTGCAGTATTTTCATCTGCCGCTTCTATATCATTATTTTTATCTGCCGCTTCTATATCATAGAGTCCGTAGGCTTTTGACTCTTCACTAACTCCCAGCACAACATAACTCAAACTCTTATCATCTAGTTTAGTTCTCTGAGATGCCTCCTCTTTTTGTCTCTGAATCAACTCGAGCTCACAATATTGTTTTTCTTCCTTCCGCTGCAGCTCCAGAATTAATTGTCGCTGTGCTTTTTCTACCCTTCATCTATTCT
>NW_019270639.1:0-885 GCF_002738365.1 Cucurbita moschata
TCAAGGATTTTTTTTTAGGCCACTCTGTTTACACAAATGAAGCTCTCATTCTCACCTCTCAAAATTGTAAATATAGCAAAGATTGAATTTTGAACTTTGGGTCGATTAAAAACTAAAAAGAAAAAAAAACAAATTGAAAAGAAACGCAAAGGAAACATATATCCGATCTTGAGCCTGAAGCTCTGATACCAAATGATACGATAAGGAATCAACTACAAGGGGGTAAGATTCGGATTACCTTGTAGATCGAATATCTCAAGCCAAGAACACTTTGTTTGAGATTCGAATCACTCCACAAGCAAGATTGATCATGTCGAGCTTGAATGATTCTACATGCAATCTAAACTACATAGAATTGCAAACAAACTCAGCCATTGGCTAAGAAAAAACACAAATGCTTCTTTTAATATATCTTCCAAGTCTACTTACAAATACAACATACATGGCTTTATATAGCCTCAAAATGAAACTACTAAAGGCATTCCAAGAGTTGTAACATTCATACTTAATGGCAATAATTAACCATTATGTAATTGTAACCTAAAGTAAATTAAAAGTCTTAAACTACATTAATGAAATACAATAACTCTAAATTACTCTAAATTATAACCCACCCAAAATTTATAACAATCAAACTTCATTCTTCTTCAATGTGGCATGAATTGCAACATCTTTTTGATAATTTTGACAATCTTTTCTTCACATCTCCATTGAAGGATATTGTAGGGTTGATGTCTTTTGGTTCATATCAGAAAGACTTCATGCTACATTGAAGAAGAATAAAGTTTGATTGTTGTAAATTTTGGGTGGGTTATAATTTAGAGTAATTAAGACTTTTTATTTAATTTCGGTTACATTTACATAATGGCTAATTATGGCCATAAA
>NW_019270640.1:0-885 GCF_002738365.1 Cucurbita moschata
AGCGCGCGCGCCCCGCCCAGCCCGCGTGCTCCAGCGCGCGCGCGCCCCGCCCAGCCCGCGTGCTCCAGCGCGCGCGCGCCCCGCCCAGCCCGCGTGCTCTCGCGCGGGCGCCCGCCCCGCCCACGTTCTCCCGCACGCGCGCGCGCCCCGCCCAGCCCGCGTGCTCTCGCGCGGGCGCCCTCCCCGCCCCGCCCCGCCCGCCTCCTGCTGCGCGCGCGCCCGCGCCCACGCCCCATCCATCACCCATTAATTGTGAAAGTACATGTGGAGTGGTCGGTTTGTTGTAATTTTTTTTCTGGGAGCTAAGCAACATGAAAGAATGATTCCCACAAAATTTCAGATTTTTTTTGACAACTCTAGCTATTTTTTCTAATTTCTTATTATTTAATATTTAAAAATTCATTCAAAAAAATTGGTTGGTTGAAAAATTATGAAACTTGATTTCTAGATCCATTGGAATGTCCAATTCATGAATCAATTGAGTTCATGGAAAAAAAACATTCTAAAACTTGAGATATTTGACCGTATGACGGCTCAGAAAAATTGTATCTAGGCCTGGTAGACCAAAAATGCCTCAAAATGTACTATATAGGGGGCTGACTAGTCTGCATGGGCTGGGCACGGGGGTACCCCTATATCTTCCACCACCCCCATGCCCCAAGCACTATGCGCTGCACATGGGCAAATGCTTGGGGCGTGGGGGTGGTGGTCGGCGGACGAGGGCGGTTGACGGCGGCGGTGCGGTGGCAAAACTTGTACGGTGAGGCAGTGTCGGGTGCGCCTTTGGGCGTGCGACATGAGCCTTGTTGAGTATGGAATGTTGCGATGTTGCCTTCTAACTTGGGCTGGCTTGAGGATGGTTGATGGCTGGTACGATGATGAAAC
>NW_019270641.1:0-257 GCF_002738365.1 Cucurbita moschata
TATGATATAATTTCAAAGAAACACAGTGCATAAAACAGATATAGTGTGCTTGAAATCGAAACCCTAATTTGGAAACCCAAAACTTGGACGTTTGAACTACGTTTTTAAAAAACCGAGTCACGGTCGATGTTCTTCGAAACTTTTGTTTGGAATGATTACGCCTGATGATTTATGATATAATTTCAAAGAAACACAGTGCATAAATCAGAGAAAGTGTGCTTTAAATCGAAACCCTAATTTGGAAACCCTAAACTTGG
>NW_019270641.1:503-885 GCF_002738365.1 Cucurbita moschata
CTGATGATTTATGATATAATTTCAAAGAAACACAGTGCATAAAACAGATATAGTGTGCTTGAAATCGAAACCCTAATTTGGAAACCCAAAACTTGGACGTTTGAACTACGTTTTTAAAAAACCGAGTCACGGTCGACGTTCTTCGAAACTTTTGTTTGGAATGACTAGGCCTTATGATTTAGGATATAATTTCCAAGAAACAATGTGCATAAATCAGAGAAAGTGTGCTTTAAATCGAAACCCAAATTTGGAAATCCTAAACTTGGACGTTTGAACTACGTATTTAAAAAATCGAGTCACGGTCGACGTTCTTCGAAACTTTTGTTTGGAATTATTACGCCTGATGATTTAGGATATAATTTCAAAGAAACGCAGTGCATAA
>NW_019270642.1:0-887 GCF_002738365.1 Cucurbita moschata
TTTTTTAATTATGTTAGCAATTAGCCAATTTAATCAATTTATGCTTTATGTTTATTTATTTATTTTTTAATTATGTTAGTCATTACTTTTGGCTATTCATGGACTTTCTAAATTAAAGATGTAACGATCAAAAATTTTCCACTTAATTTAAGGTCGATAGCCTATACATACCATAAACATTGAATGCGGAAGACTTCATTTAAATTCCATAAAACATAACCTTTAACTTAAAAACACAGCCATGGACTTACGTGTTTCGAAAACATCTTTAAAACAACACAACAAAAGACTCGAAATAAAATAAATAAACGTTTAAGTTTAAAACATCCTATTCTATCGTAACTCTAAGAAAATAAATGCCANATCCTATGCATGTGCCATGATCTCGAGTTGCGATGCCATCGTCAGCCGTACAGGAATGCCTTACCTTAACTTGAAAAATGTAGTAGCACATGGCTTGAGTATTTAAAGAAATACTCAGTAAGTGACCCCACTATTGGGGTTAAATGCAACAATCACATGCAATGAAATGATGGGACCTATCTTTCGTTTCGTTTCGTTTCTTTTTCGTTTCGTTTCGTTTTCCCAATGGTGTAATCTTAACAGGTAATCGTGGACGTGTACCATATACTCTACACGCAGCCCATACGTGCGAGTATGGGCTCACCAGCTAGTTCGCACACCGCTGGGCCACTGTCCCTAGCCGGTCGGCATGCTTTAGGGGCCCACCGGGACCCGTTAAAACTAAAACCGTCACGATAGCGCTATGCAGGGCATAACGATCGTTGTCCTGCCATTTGGATGTACGCGTCTGTACCCTCGTGATGGGATAGGGGTATCCCCCCAAATGCATGATCACGCAATATGCATGAGGTCCCACTAGTCCT
>NW_019270643.1:0-884 GCF_002738365.1 Cucurbita moschata
CAAACCTCCCAGTTTAGGGTTTTGTTTTGAAGTAGTTTTTCTCTTTTTTATAAACTCCATTTCTTCAAAATTCTATTCTAAATCATCAAGACTAATCATTTCCCATAAAAGTTTTGAAAAACATCGACCGTGACTCGGTTTTTTGAT
Organism: Cucurbita moschata; assembly: GCF_002738365.1. Classification (NCBI taxonomy): domain Eukaryota; kingdom Viridiplantae; phylum Streptophyta; class Magnoliopsida; order Cucurbitales; family Cucurbitaceae; genus Cucurbita; species Cucurbita moschata. The sequence goes on from NW_019270643.1 coordinate 148, forward strand.
CACTTCCTTCGAACCTGCAAGTGTAGGGTTTTCGAATAAGGGTTTCGATTTGAAGCTCTTTTTCTCAATTTTATGCACTCCATTTCTTTGAAAATCTATTCTGAATCAACAAGCCTAATAATTCCACACAAAAGTTTCGAAAAACGTCGACCGTGACTCGGTTTTTTTGAGCTCGAACTTCAAACCTCCCAGTTTAGGGTTTCGGTTTGAAGTAGTTTTTCTCTTTTTTATAAACTCCATTTCTTCAAAATTCAATTCTAAATCTTCAAGTCTAATCATTTCCCATAAAAGTTTTGAAAAACGTCGACCGTGACTCGGTTTTTTGATCACTTCCTTCGAACCTGCAAGTGTAGGGTTTTCGAATAAGGGTTTCGATTTGAAGCACTTTTTCTCTATTTTATGCACTCAATTTCTTTGAAAATCTAGTCTAAATCATCAAGCCAAATAATTCAATACAAAAGTTTCGAAAAACGTCGACTGTGACTCGATTTTTTTGAGCTCGAACATCAAACCTCCTAGTTTAGGGTTTCGGTTTGAAGTAGTTTTTCTCTTTTTTATAAACTCCATTTCTTCAAAATTCTATTCTAAATCATCAAGACTAATCATTTCTCATAAATGTTTTTGAAAAACGTCGACCGTGACTCGGTTTTTTGATCACTTCCTTCGAACCTGCAAGTGTAGGGTTTTCGAATAAGGGTTTCGATTTGAAGCACTTTTTCTCTATTTTATGCACTCCA
>NW_019270644.1:0-883 GCF_002738365.1 Cucurbita moschata
TTCTTCGAATGTCCAAAATCAGGGTTTCGATTTTAATTACTCTTTTATTGTTTTCTGCAATCCGTTACTTCGAAATTCTATTCTAAATCATCAAGCCTAATATTCGACGCAAAAGTTTCAAAAAACGCCGACCGTGACTCGGCTTTTTTAGCACGTTCTTCGAATGTCCAAAATCAGGGTTTCCGAATTAGGGTTTCGATTTTAAGCACTCTTTTACTGTTTTCTGCACTTCGTTACTTCGAAATTCTATTCTAAATCATCAAGCCTAAACATTCGCCGCAAAAGTTTCGAAAAACGTCGACCGTGACTCGGCTTTTTTAGCACGATCTTCGAATGTCCAAACTTAGGGTTTCTATATTAGGGTTTCGATATTAAGCACTCTTTTACTGTTTTCTGCACTCCGTTACTTCGGAATTCTATTCTAACTTATCAAGCCTAATCATTCCCCGCAAAAGTTTCAAAAAACGTGGATCGTGACTCTGTTTTTTTAGCACGTACTACGATTTCCAAAATCAGGGTTTTCCATTAAGGGTTTCGAATTTAAGCACTCATTTACTGTTTTCTGCGCTCCGTTACTTCGAAATTCTATTCTAAATCATCAAGCCTAATCATTCGCCGCAACAGTTTCGAAAAACGTCGACCGTGACTCGACATTTTTAGAACGTTCTTTGAATGTCTAAAATTAGGGTTTGATTTTAAGCACTCCTTTACTGTTTTCTGCACTTCGTTACTTCGGAATTCTATTCTAAATCTTCAAGCCTAATCATTCGACGCAAAAGTTTCAAAAAACGTCGACCGTGACTCGGCTTTTTTTAGCACGTTCTTCGAAGTTCCAAAACCAGGGTTTCCGAATTAGGGTTTCGATTTTAAGAACTCTTTTACT
>NW_019270645.1:0-515 GCF_002738365.1 Cucurbita moschata
TAACACCTATGGATTTTCAGTGCAAAATGGCCCGGAATCGAAAGTGAAAAAAAGTCGTATTTTCACCATTTATATGTGTAAGACTCTTAAACTTGAGCGTTTCCTTACAGATTCGTCGAAAAACATCCAAAGAAACAAAGGTTTTTCACATAGTCATTCGGGTGCCTCCACGAGGGTCTTTTCGTAAGGGTTGAGGTTGTGAAGTCTTTTCGACACGAGTAAATGTTTTTTTTCTTCCATATTTTAAGCTTAGGACAATCTTTAGTGGATATGGTATGATACTGAAACGAGAAAACAACTTTTCAGATCGAGTTAACGACCCTGTCTCAGTGGGCAAAAAAAGTTCCTATGTTAACACCTATGGATTTTGAGTGCAAAATGGCCCGTTATCGAAAGTGAAAAAAAGTCGTATTTTCACCATTTATAAGTGTAAGACTCTTAAACTTGAGTGTTTCCTTACAGATTCGTCGAAAAACATCGAAAGAAACAAAGGTTTTTCACATAGTCATTCGGGT
>NW_019270646.1:0-883 GCF_002738365.1 Cucurbita moschata
AAATAGCATGACTGATACAACAAAGAAAGGGTTTCTAAGTCACACTAGTGGAATAGCTTCTTCATAATAATTATCTCGATATATGATACCAAAAACCTGTCTAAGACTGATAAGGTAAGAGGTTTCAAAAGACAAAAGAATGACAATTCTATGTATGATAGAAAAGAAGATCTTCTTTTTTTTTTAGTGTGCGCGGTTCGCCTTTCTTCCTGACCACGGATAGGCTATGGGGCTTTGCACTTCGGACCTTTAGAATACCACATTAAGGTGACAGGATTCGAACATATGGCTACTGAAACTTCTTCATCGGTTATTTGGGCGCATCTTTCTTAAAAGGATTGTGATGACAGATGACCTATGTGACGACAACGGACAACATGCCTGCCTTCCTGACCACGGATAGACTACGGGGCTTTGCACTTCGGCCCCTGAGAATACCACATCAAGGTGACAGGATTCGAACATATGGCTATTTGGGCGCATCTTCCTTAAATTGACTTTTTGAACAATTTGTGTAATAATGCTGTTTTTGACTTTTTGAAGTCTGGCTCGAGACAATGAAAAGTTCCTAGAAAGAACTGAACAAAAGTTCCTAAAGAATACAATTGCACAATTTGTTTTGACTTTTTGAAGTCCGAGATTTCTGTCAAGAATATGTTTCATTCTCTATTCTCATCTTCTTGGTAAAATGTTTAAAAACCACATTTTAAATCATATTATCTTGATCGAACTTGAGAATTTTAAATCATATTATCTTGATCGAACTTGAGAATTTTAAATCATATTATCTTGATCGAACTTGAGACCTCTCAAGGTCAAAACGATTATCATACCACTTAGACCAAATGCCTTTGTAATAGATCTATAATTCTTAGTTGCTAGT
>NW_019270647.1:0-874 GCF_002738365.1 Cucurbita moschata
ATTATTTAGTATATAATATCGAAGAAACGGAGTGCATAATGTAGAGAAAGTGTGCTTCAAACTAAAAGCCTAAATTGGGAGGTTTGAAGTTCGAGCTAAAAAAAACCGAGGCACGGTCGACGTTTTTTGAAACTTTTGTGTTGAATTATTAGGCTTAATGATTTAGATTAGGTTTTTGAAGAAATCGAGTGCATAAAATAGAAAAATAGGGTTTAAATCAAAACCCTTATTCGAAAACCCTACACTAGGACGTTTGAAGGACGTGATCAAAAAACCGAGTCACAGTCGACGTTTTTTGAAACTTTTGTGGGGAATGATTAGGCTTGATGGTTTAGAATAGATTTTCGAAGAAATAGTGTTCATAAAACATGGAAAGTGTGCTTCAAATCGAAGCCCCAAACTTGGACGTTTGATGTATGTGCTCAAAAAACTGAGTCACGGTGGACCTTTTTCGAAAATTTTGTGGGGAATGTTTAGGCATGATTATTTAGAATAGAATTTTAAAGAAACGGAGTGCAGAAACAGAGGAAGTGTGCTTCAAATCGAAACCCTAATTTGGAAACACTAAACTGGGACGTTTGAAGTATGCGCTAAAAAAACCGAGTCACGGTCGACGTTTTTCGAAACTTTTGTGGGGAATGATTAGGTCTGTTTATTTACAATAGAATTTCGAAGAAACGGAGTGCATAAAACAGAGAAAGTGTCATTCAGTTTTAAACCCTAACTCGGAATCCCTAAACTGGGACATTTGAAGTACGTGCTCAAAAAACCGAGTCACAGTCGACGTTCTTCAAAAATTTTGTGGGAAATGATTAGTCTTGATGATTTAGTATATCAGTTCGAAGAAACGGAGTGCATAATGCAGAGAAAGTGT
>NW_019270648.1:0-240 GCF_002738365.1 Cucurbita moschata
CCCTAAACTTGCTCGTTTGAACTACGTATTTAAAAAACCGAGTCACGATCGACGTTCTTCGAAACTTTTGTTTGGAATTATTACACCTGATGATTGAGGATATAATTTCAAAGAAAACACAGTGCATAAAACAGAGAAAGTGTGCTTGAAATCGAAACCCTAATTTGAAAACCCTAAACTTGGACAATTGAACTACGTATTTAAAAAACCGAGTCACGGTCGACGTTCTTCGAAACTTTT
>NW_019270648.1:633-886 GCF_002738365.1 Cucurbita moschata
AAACCCTAAACTTGGACGTTTGAACTACGTATTTAAAAAATCGAGTCACAGTCGACGTTCTTCGAAACTTTTGTTTGGAATGATTAGGCATGATGATTTATGATCTAATTTCAAAGAAACACCGTGCATAAAACAAAGAAAGTGTGCTTGAAATCGAAACCCTAATTTGGAAACCCTAAACTTGGACGTTCGAATTACGTATTTAAAAAACTGAGTCACGATCGACGTTCTTCGAAACTTTTGTTTGGAATGA
>NW_019270649.1:0-539 GCF_002738365.1 Cucurbita moschata
GTATTTTCACCAATTATATGTATAAGGTTCTTAATCTTGACCGTTCCTTACAGATTCGTCTAAAAATATCGAGAGAAACCAAGGTTTTTCCGATATGTGATTCGGGTGCCTCCATGAGGGTCTATTCATAAGGGTCGAGGTTGTGAAGTCTTATCGACACGAGTAAATATTTTTTTTCTTCCATATTTTTAGCTTAGGACAATCCTTAGTGGATATGGTATGATACTAAAACGAGAAAACAACTTTTCAGATCGAGTTAACGACCCTGTCTCAAAGGGGAAAAAAGTTCCTATGTTAACACCTATTGAATTTGAGTGCAAAATGGCCCGGAAGCGAAAGTGAAAAAAATTCGTATTTTCACCAATTATATGTGTAAGGTTCTTAATCTTGACCGTTCCTTATAGATTCGTAGAAAAATATCGAGAGAAACAAAGGTTTTTCAGATACTGATTCGAGTGCCTCCACGAGGGTCTTTTCATAAGGGTTGAGGTTGTGAAGTCTTATCGACACGAGTAAATGTTTTTTTTCTTCCATATTTT
>NW_019270650.1:0-882 GCF_002738365.1 Cucurbita moschata
CGGTCGACGTTCTTCGATACTTTTTTTTGGAATGATTACGCCTGATGATTTATGATATAATTTCAAAGAAACACAGTGCATAAAACAGATATAGTGTTCTTGAAATCGAAACCCTAATTTGGAAACCTTAAACTTGGACGTTTGAACTACGTATTTAAAAAACCGAGTCACGGTCGACGTTCTTCGAAACTTTTGTTTGGAATGATTACGCCTGATGATTTATGATATAATTTCAAAGAAACACAGTGCATAAAACAGATATAGTGTTCTTGAAATCGAAACCCTAATTTGGAAACCTTAAACTTGGACGTTTGAACTACGTATTTAAAAAACCGAGTCACGGTCGACGTTCTTCGAAACTTTTGTTTGGAATGATTACGCCTGATTATTTAGGATATAAATTCAAAGAAACACAGTGCACAAAACAGAGAAAATGTGCTTTAAATCGAAACCCTAATTTGGAAACCCTGAACTTGGACGTTTGACTACGTATTTAAAAAACCGAGTCACGGTCGACGTTCTTCGAAACTTTTGTTTGGAATTATTACGCCTGATGATTTATGATATAATTTCAAAGAAACACAGTGCATAAAACAGATATAGTGTGCTTGAAATCGAAACCCTAATTAGGAAACCCTAAACTTGGACGTTTGAACTACGTATTTAAAAAACCGAGTCACGGTCGACGTTCTTCGAAACTTTTGTTTGGAATTATTACACCTGATGATTTAGGATATAATTTCAAAGAAACACAGTGCAGAAAACAGATATAGTGTGCTTTAAATCGAAAACGTAATTTGGAAACCCTAAACTTGGACGTTTGAACTACGTATTTAAAAAATCGAGTCACGGTCGACGTTCTTCGAAACTTTTGTTTGGAAT
>NW_019270651.1:0-882 GCF_002738365.1 Cucurbita moschata
GTACAACAAACCAACAAGACAAGAATGGACTCATAAGATGGGCGGTCAGGGAAAGGATTTCATTTGTGTTATCCGCCAAGGAAATGATCAAGGAATTCAGATCCTGAATAAAGTACTGTAGGCAAGCAAAGCTTTTGAAAATGAAAGCGTGTAGAACTCATATCCACTTTCTCTTCCATTCGTAAACTTCGGATCTGATCTTTCTTTCCTCTCTGGGTGACTGAGAGACAATTTAGGCCTGGCGTGCATCCGATTTGGTCAACAATAAGGTACAAAGCGGATTGATTAAATGGGCTTGAAGTTCGATTATCGTTAGGTCGAAGATCTCTACTAGGTTTAGTGCACTTTGGTAGTTGCGAATGTTGCCGTAATCGAATGTCTTTCTCATTCGGCATTCTCTCTTACCAAGCACTCATACTCGCCAGGGTGAGGAGACAGTCCGTGAGCTAATTGGGTTTCGAGCTTGCGTATACGCGAAAAGAGTTCGCTTTTCGACTTTCTCCTTGGCGTTTTGTGCCCGGTTCTGGTTCAAGAAAGGGTTGATCTCTTTCATTGGAGCACATTGATGCCGAAGGAGTCTTCGGAACCGGTGGAGAGGCTATGATGACTTCAAGTAGCATGACTGATACTACAGAGAAAGGGTATCTAAGTCACACTAGTGGAATAACATGACAAAGATAACATGTTTCATTACAAAGATAACATGTTTCATTCTCTATTCTCGGTTCAATTTGACGAATTCTTTTGGGTTAAGCCCATTGATAACTATTTTTTTTTTCTTACAACATTGTGCTTGGTTTTCTTTTAGAGGGGCGTTTTGAGAATTGAACTCAAGACCTCTTGCACCTAATGCAAGAATCATACCACTACACCAAATGCCCT
>NW_019270652.1:0-882 GCF_002738365.1 Cucurbita moschata
CGGTCGACGTTTTTCGAAACTTTTGCGGCGAATGATTAGGCTTGATGATTTAGAATAGAATTCCGAAGTAACGAAGTGCAGAAAACAGTAAAGGAGTGCTTAAAATCGAAACCCTAATTCAAAAACCATAGTTTTGGAACTTCGAAGAACGTGCTAAAAAAGCCGAGTCACGGTCGACGTTTTTCGAAACTTTTGCGGCGAATGATTTGGCTTGATGATTTAGAATAGAATTCCGAAGTAACGAAGTGCAGAAAACAGTAAAGGAGTGCTTAAAATCGAAACCCTAATTCAAAAACCATAGTTTTGGAACTTCGAAGAACGTGCTAAAAAAGCCGAGTCACGGTCGACGTTTTTCGAAACTTTTGCGGCGAATGATTAGGCTTGATGATTTAGAATAGAATTTCGAAGTAACGGAGTGCAAAAAACAGTAAAAGAGTGTTTAAAATCGAAACCCTAATTCGGAAACCCTTATTTTGGAAATGGAAGTACATGATAAAAAAACCGAGTCACGGTCGACGTTTTTCGAAACTTTTGCGGCGAATGATTAGGCTTGATGAGTTAGAATAGAATTCCGAAGTAACGGAGTGCAGAAAACAGTAAAAGAGTGCTTAAAATCGAAACCCTAATTCAAAAACCCTGGTTTTGGAACTTCGAAGAACGTGCTAAAAAAGCCGAGTCACGGTCGACGTTTTTCGAAACTTTTGCGGCGAATGATTTGGCTTGATGATTTAGAATAGAATTTCGAAGTAACGAAATGCAGAAAACAGTAAAGGAGTGCTTAAAATCGAAACCCTGATTTTGGACATTCGAAGAACGTGCTAAAAAAGCCGAGTCACGGTCGAAATTTTTCGAAAATTTTGCGGCGAATGATTAGGCTTGATG
>NW_019270653.1:0-882 GCF_002738365.1 Cucurbita moschata
TCAAATACAACAATGGCAGCAAGGGTAGATTCATCTTGGCTAAGATTCTTTCTAAACTGTACTATCGTCATCATTTTCACTCCTTTTGGTTGGTGGATGTTTGTCTGAATGATCGTTGGGTTAGACTCCGTTACTACTATGCATTTTGCTAGGGGCATGTAAATGACTTTGTGTTCTAGCAGGATGTCAATCCCTGACTATTTGGGCTCTAGAATGTTGGATATGAAGGCTGACTATTTCTAGTAAAAATCTGATAGAGATATATACTAAATAATTATATATAGTAGGCGGTTACATATAGTGAAGCTATATATAATAAACTGAAATCATATGTATACCCATTAGTCAGTGGTTTCTAAATGTACATTTCTCATTCTCCATATCCTCTCTTTGCATACCTGAAGTCATTAATATAAAACCATTAGTCAATATTTCTTCTTACATTTTCTCTATCATGTTCTTTGTGTTCATTTAGATCAAGTGTGTGCATTGTTGTTTGATTCTAATAACTGGTATCAGAGCGAGGAGAGATTCACCACGATCTGTGAAGATGAAAAGTTTAAAGACTGGAATTGAAAAGGTTGATGGATTCGATATTAATTTCTAGAAGATGCAGATTGAAGATTATCTATACGAGAAAGATATTCAGGAACCCATTTTGGGGGTGAAGCTGGATACCATGACCACGGAAGAGTGGAAGCTCAAGGATTGTCATGCCATAGGGTTAATGATATGTGATAAGGAATCACTACAATGGGAGTAAGATTCAGATTACCTTGTTGATCGAATATCTCAAGGCAAGAACATTCTTTGAGATTCGAATCACTCCACAAGCAAGATCGATCATGTCTAGCTTGAATGATTCTTGTTGATCAAATATCT
>NW_019270654.1:0-265 GCF_002738365.1 Cucurbita moschata
CGTGACTCGGTTTTTTTAGCACGTTCTTCGAACGTCCAAAATCAGGGTAACGAATTTGGGTTTCGATTTTAAGCACTCATTTACTGTTTTATGCAGACCGTTACTTCGAAATTCTATTCTAAATCATTAAGCCTAATCATTCGCCGTAAAAGTTTCGAAAAACGTCGACCGTGACTCGGTTTTTTAAGCACGTTCTTCGAACGTCCAAAATCAAGGTTCCGAATTTTGGTTTCGATTTTAAGCACTCTTTTACTGTTTTCTGCAC
>NW_019270654.1:627-882 GCF_002738365.1 Cucurbita moschata
AAAAGTTTCGAAAAACGTCGACCGTGACTCGGTGTTTTTAGCACGTTCTTCGAACGTCCAAAATTAGTGTTCCGAATTTGGGTTTTGATTTTAAGCACTCTTTTACTGTTTTCTGCAGACCGTTACTCCAAAATTCTATTCTAAATAATCAAGCCTAATCATTCGCCGCAAAAGTTTCGAAAAACGTCGAACGTGACACGGTTTTTTAAGCACGTTCTTCGAACGTCCAAAATCAGGGTTCCGAATTAGGGTTCC
>NW_019270655.1:0-881 GCF_002738365.1 Cucurbita moschata
ATTTTTTTTAATGATTTTTTTAATATTAAATAATAAGAAATTAGAAAAAATAGTTAGAATTGTCAAAAAAATCTGAAATTTTACCGGCGTCATTCTTTCAAGTTGCTTAGCTCCCAGAAAAAAAAAGAATAAAAAAACCACTACACACGTACTTTTACAATTAAATGGGTGATGGGTGTAAAAACAAGGTCATGGTGGGCGTCTTGGTCTAATGTACCTACTCTTGTATCAAAACTCTTCATTTCATTGTTTTAGATAACCAAAAGAAAAAATAATTCATCACTCTTTTCTTAGTTCATTTCATTGATGATATTTTTATAGTCCAAGGCTCATACATGTTCTTACTTTCCACAGATGTTAGGTGTGATGAATTGTTGTTGGGTGTGATGATTTTTTACGGAGGTAACATCCAACACTTTTGATATGATTGTAGGTATGTTTGCGTTGGAGGGTGTTGGTGGACATTACGAGTGTGCAAGGGTGCATGAGGTGTTGGTAGGGTATGTATCGCACATAGCATAGGATGGGGCTTGGCGTGTGCTGCGCGAGGGGGGTGGGGGCGCGGGTGCGGGGCGAGCGCACGTGGGAGTGTGCGGGGGGCACGGTCGGGGGCGTGCGCGACGTGGGCGTGCGGGGGCGTGCGCGCGGTGGGCGGTCGGGGGGAGCACGCGCGCGCGATGGGGGGGAGCGTGCGCGCGCACGGGATGTGTGCGGTGGGCGTGCGGGGGCGCGGTCGGGGGCGTGTGCGGGGGGGGGGCGCGGGAGGTGTGCTGGTTAGCCTCCAAGGGTTTTGGGTGTAGATTTTTCATAGAGGTTAACCTCCCAGGGTTTTGTGGCTAGCACGCGTGCCGCTTTTATAGTGGGCATGTAGGCAAGAGTGA
>NW_019270656.1:0-127 GCF_002738365.1 Cucurbita moschata
AATTATTACGCCTGATGATTTAGGATATAATTTCCAAGAAACACAGTGCATAAATCAGAGAAAGTGTGCTTTAAATCGAAACCCTAATTTGGAAACCCTAAACTTGGACGTTTGAACTACGTATTTA
>NW_019270656.1:570-881 GCF_002738365.1 Cucurbita moschata
GAAACTTTTGTTTGGAATGATTACGCCTGATGATTGAGGATATAATTTCAAAGAAACACAGTGCATAAAACAGATATAGTGTGCTTGAAATAGAAACCCTAATTTGGAAACCCTAAACTTGGACGTTTGATCTACGTATTTAAAAAACCGAGTCACGGTCGACGTTTTTCGAAACTTTTGTTTGGAATGATTACGCCTGATTTTTTAGGATATAATTTACAAGAAACACAGTGCATAAATCAGAGAAAGTGTGCTTTAAATCGAAACCCTAATTTGGAAACCCTAAACTTGGACGTTTGAACTACGTATTT
>NW_019270657.1:0-881 GCF_002738365.1 Cucurbita moschata
GGGGTGGACTATGAAGAAACCTTCTCTCCTGTTGCTATGCTTAAATCAATTAGAATACTCTTGTCTATTGCCACATTTTATGATTATGAAATTTGGCAAATGGATGTTAAGACAGCTTTCCTAAATGTCAATCTTGAAGAGAGTATCTATATGGCTCAACCAGAGGGGTTCATTGAACAGGATCACGAGCAAAGGGTTTGCAAGCTTAAAAGATCCATTTATGGGTTGAAGCAAGCGTCTCGATCCTGGAACATAAAGTTTGATACTGCGATCAAATCTTATGGCTTTAAACAGAATGTTGACGAACCTTGTGTTTATAAAAGGATAGTCAACTCTACAGTAGCTTTCCTGGTGTTGTACGTTGACGATATTCTACTCATTGGAAATGATGTGGGAATTCTGACTGACATTAAGCATTGCCTGGCGACACAATTCCAAATGAAAGATTTGGGAGAGACTCAGTTTGTTCTTGGAATTCAAATTGTTCGGAATCGCAAGAACAAAACACTAGCATTGTCTCAAGCATCGTACATCGACAAAATGTTAATTCGATATAAGATGCAGGACTCCAAGAAAGGATTATTACCTTTCAGGCATGGAGTTCATTTGTCGAAGGAACAAAGTCCTAAGACACCTCAAGAAGTTGAGGATACGAAACACATTCCCTATGCATCAGCGGTCGGTAGTCTGATGTATGCCATGCTATGTACCCGACCCGACATATGCTATACTGTGGGAATTGTCAGCAGATATTAGTCCAATCCGGGACGTGCTCATTGGACTGCCGTTAAGAATATCCTCAAATATCTTAGGAGAACGAGGGACTATATGCTAATGTACGGTGCTAAGGATCTGATCCTTACAGGGTACACTGACTCAGA
>NW_019270658.1:0-880 GCF_002738365.1 Cucurbita moschata
CTAATTTGGAAACCCTAAACTTGGACGTTTGAACTACGTATTTAAAAAACCGAGTCACGGTCGACGTTCTTCGAAACTTTTGTTTGGAATGATTAGGCCTGATGATTTATGATATAATTTCAAAGAACCACAGTGCATAAAACAGAGAAAGTGTGCTTTAAATCGAAACCCTAATTTGAAAACCCTAAACTTGAACGTTTGAACTACGTATTTAAAAAACCGAGTCACGGTCGACGTTCTTCGAAACTTTTGTTTGGAATGATTAGGCCTGATGATTTATGATATAATTTCAAAGAACCACAGTGCATAAAACAGAGAAAGTGTGCTTTAAATCGAAACCCTAATTTGAAAACCCTAAACTTGAACGTTTGAACTACGTATTTAAAAAACCGAGTCACGGTCGACGTTCTTCGAAACTTTTGTTTGTAGTGATTAGGCCTTATGATTTAGGATATAATTTCCAAGAAACAATGTGCATAAATAAGAGAAAGTGTGCTTTAAATCGAAACCCTAATTTGAAAACCCTAAACTTGAACGTTTGAACTACGTATTTAAAAAACCGAGTCACGGTCGACGTTCTTCGAAACTTTTGTTTGGAATGATTACGCCTGATGATTTATGATATAATTTCAAAGAAACACAGTGCATAAAACAGATATAGTGTGCTTGAAATCGAAACCCTAATTTGGAAACCCTAAACTTGGACGTTTGAACTACGTATTTAAAAAACCGAGTCACGGTCGACGTTCTTCAAAACTTTTGTTTGTAGTGATTAGGCCTTATGATTTAGGATATAATTTCCAAGAAACAATGTGCATAAATCAGAGAAAGTGGGCTTTAAATCGAAACCCTAATTTGAAAACCCTAAACTTGAACGTTT
>NW_019270659.1:0-880 GCF_002738365.1 Cucurbita moschata
CGTTGACGACATCGTGGATGGGAAGAACTACTTGGGGAAAGGTGACTATAATGGCGTCAACACTATGGCGTCTATAGCCATGAGGGAGGCCAGAGACTGTCTGGACAGCTTCATGCAGCCGCCGAAGTACTCATCGGCGCTGTCTGGCAACGGGAAGGTTGTGGAAGATATTTGTAATATCATCTTGGTTATAGCCAATCTTCTTCTTGGACGCGCCTAACTCCTTCTTCAACCTTTCTTCATTTTATACAACAAACATCTGTACTTGTACTTGGAATGCCATGAATCAATAATATGTCTGTTTTGAATCCAATAAATTTGGACATGGACCCGATACTAAATCTAGGGTCACTCGATAACTTTTACTGCTCTCCAACTCTAAAGGTCACAGGTTCTAGTTCGTGAGTCAATAGCTGCACATAATTTCCTCTTAATGATTTATAGACCTCCTCAGCTTGTTCAAAATGAGTATGGAGGTAGATTTGCCCAAATTGTTCAAAAGCTTACTCGATTTCAAATTTTCATTATTCATAACTCTTTTGGTTATGTTGGTTTGTTCTATCTTTTTGGATTCGAGTCGGTTCAGATTGGTTTTGAGTTTGTAGTGCAGAAAAACTAGGTCATGAACGGACCCAATTTCATTAAAAAAAAATAAAACAAGAAAAAAAGAAAGGCTAGCGGAGGNGTGGCCAAAAGGAAAGGAATTTTTCCAGTATCAAAACACTAGGAAGATGAATAATCTCTTTGAGAATAGTTTGTTCCCTTCATTTTATTTTTCTATTCTCCATTTACTTATCTTATTTTTAATATCTAATCGAATTTCATTCTATTAAAATAAAAATGGATACATTCAATGACATTTTAATCTGGCACCATAATA
>NW_019270660.1:0-304 GCF_002738365.1 Cucurbita moschata
GGTGTAGAAACTTTTAAATTTATTTCATTTTTGTGCTTGGTATTTTTTTTTTTATAAGATTGAAATTATGATATTCAAGTTGACATCAATATCTTATAATTCTTTAACAAATTGAATATTTTGACACAAGTATTTTTACATAAAAAATTTCTATATAACACGATTAGTAAACTTTTTTTAGAGTAATGTTGCAGCAAGCACGTCACAACTCTCACACAAAAGAAAAGATTTGATGTGAAGTAAGGCGAAGGTGATGGTTTTGTCTAAGAAGTCCATGGATGAATGAGCTCGTACACATTTGTTT
>NW_019270660.1:365-880 GCF_002738365.1 Cucurbita moschata
ATTATACAAGGAAAAACCCTTCTTATCTGCACGCCAAATGCAGTGCCAATAGTTGCATCGTTCTTGAAGCCAAAGTTCATTCTCTGGCCAAAAAACCTCGAACGAAAGCTTCCCAGCTGTATTCCTGTTTCAACTGAAGAATACGCTCTAATAAATTATGGGCACAAATTCATATTGAAAAAGATGAAAAAAAGAAAAAAAATTAGAAGGATAAGAGTTGATACAATTCCATGGTCAAAATGTTCAATTCAACAAAAATTCTTTAATCTCAATTTGTGTGTAGCTCAACTAGGCAAGACCACACATGCATGTGCAAAGAGGTTAAATATTCAAACACTCCACCCCACATATTTATTAACAAAAGGAAAAAACAAAACAAAAACAAAAAGTAACCAAAGACTAGAGGGGCTTGTAGTTGGACTCTTAAAGATAAAAAAAACAAAAAACAAAATATAGTTACTATAATTTTTCTGTAGTCAAACTCAAATATTTTCTCAAAACTTGTATTTTTTTTT
>NW_019270661.1:0-880 GCF_002738365.1 Cucurbita moschata
GAAAGATTTGGCCTGATGATTTAGGATATAGTTTCAAAGAAACATAGTGCATAAAACTGAGAAATTGTGCTTTAGGACGAAACCCTAATTCGGAAACCCTAAACTGGGACGTTTGTACTACGTACTCCAAAAACCGAATCACGGTCGACGTTCTTCGAAATTTTGTTTGGAATGATTAGGCCTGATGATTTAGAATATAATATCAAAGAAACATAGTGCATAAAACAGAGAAATTGTGCTTTGAGACGAAACTCTAATTTAGAAACCCTAAACTGGGACGTTTGTACTACGTACTCAAAAAACCGAGTCACGGTCGACGTTCTTCGAAACTTTTGTTTGGAATGATTAGGCCTGATGATTTAGGATATAATTTCAAAGAAACATAGTGGATAAAACAGAGAAAGTGTGCTTTAAATCGAAACCCTAATTCGGAAACCCTAAACTTGGACTTTCGAACTACGTACTCAAAAAACCGAGTCACGGTCGACGTTCTTCGAAACTTTTGTTTGGAAGGATTAGGCCTGATGATTTAGGATATAATTTCAAAGAAACATAGTGCATAAAACAGAGAAAGTGTGCTTTGAGACGAAACCCTAATTCGAAAATCCTAAACTGGGATGTTTGAACTACGTACTCAAAAAACTTAGTCACGGTCGACGTTCTTCGAAACTTTTGTTTGGAATGATTAGTCCTGATGATTTAGAATATAATTTCAAAGAAACGTAGTGCATAAAACAAAGAAATTGTGCTTTCAGACGAAACTCTAATTTAGAAACCCTAAACTGGGACGTTTGTACTACGTACTCAAAAAACCGAGTCACGGTCGACGGTCTTCGAAACTTTTGTTTGGAATGATTAGGCCTGATGATTTAGAATATAA
>NW_019270662.1:0-428 GCF_002738365.1 Cucurbita moschata
CCCTAAACTTGGACGTTTGAACTACGTATTTAAAAAACCGAGTCACGGTCGACGTTCTTCGAAACTTTTGTTTGGAATTATTACGCCTGATGAGTTAGGATATAATTTCAAAGAAACACAGTGCATAGAACAGAGAAAGTGTGCTTTAAATCGAAACCCTAATTTGGAAACCCTAAACTTGGACGTTTGAACTACGTATTTAAAAAACCGAGTCACGGTCGACGTTCTTCGAAACTTTTGTTTGGAATGATTACGCCTGATGATTTAGGATATAATTTCCAAGAAACAATGTGCATAAATCAGAGAAAGTGTGCTTTAAATCGAAACCCTAATTTGGAAACCCTAAACTTGGACGTTTGAACTACGTATTTAAAAAACCGAGTCACGGTCGGCGTTCTTCGAAACTTTTGTTTGGAATGATTAGGCCT
>NW_019270662.1:641-880 GCF_002738365.1 Cucurbita moschata
AAACCCTAATTTGGAAACCCTAAACTTGGACGTTTGAACTACGTATTTTAAAAACCGAGTCACGGTCGAAGTTCTTCGAAACTTTTTTTTGGAATTATTACGCCTGATGATTTAGGATATAATTTCAAAGAAACATAGTGCATAAAACAGAGAAAGTGTGCTTTAAATCGAAACCCTAATTTGGAAACCCTAAACTTGGACGTTTGAACTACGTATTTAAAAAACCGAGTCACGGTCGA
>NW_019270663.1:0-243 GCF_002738365.1 Cucurbita moschata
TTCATCATCGCACCAGCCATCAACCATCCTCAAACCAGCCCAAGTTGGAAGGAAACATTCCGTGCTCAACAAGTCTCATTTCGCACGCCCAAAGGCATTTGACACCGCCCCACCGTGCATGTTCTGCCACCACGCAACCTTCAAGACATAGGGCTGGCCCAAGAAAGGGAGGCATACACGACAACAACGTCCCACACTCGACGAGGTTCATGCCGCACGCCCGAAGGCACCCGGCTCCACCCC
>NW_019270663.1:434-880 GCF_002738365.1 Cucurbita moschata
GCACGCCCGAAGGCACCCGGCTCCACCCCACCTTGCATGTTTCATCATCGTACCAGCCATCAACCATCCTCAAGCCAGCCCAAGTTAGAAGGCAACATCGCAACATTTCATTCTCAACAAGGCTCATGTTGCACGCCCAAAGGCAACCGACATTGCCCCACCGTGCAAGTTCCACCACCGCATCGCCGCCGTCAACCGCCCTCATCCGCCGACCACCACCCCCACGCCCCAAGCATATGCCCATGTGCGGCGCATAGTGCTTGGGGCGTGGGGGTGGCGGAAGATATAGGGGTACCCCCGTGCCCAGCCCATGCAGACTAGTCACCCCCCTATATAGTACATTTTGAGGCATTTTTGGTCTGCCAGGCCTAGATACGATTTTTCTGAGCCGTCATACGATCAAATATCTCAAGTTTTAGATCGTTTTTTTCCATGAACTCGATTGA
>NW_019270664.1:0-890 GCF_002738365.1 Cucurbita moschata
TTTACCTTTCTTTTTCAGGTACCGGTCGAGGTGGAGGAGCGCTCGGGAGCTATGCGGTCACAGAGGGGGTCGTTCTGGAGCATCAGTCCCTTTTCGGTCTTTCACTGTCTTTTGTATTTTTCTTCATTTTATATTTGCAATTCCTTTTGTAATAATTTCAAAACAAAACTTCTCTCTGTTGTTTTAATTCAATTGTATTTTTCTTCATTTTAAATTTGCAATTTCTTTTGTAATAATTTCAAAACAAAACTTCTCTCTCTTGTTTTAATTTAATGGTATTTTTATGTTTTTACTTTACTTTACTTTTCTTTTATTTTTCTTTTTGTTTGTTTTCGNTTTTGTCTTTTTAGTCACGATTCGGTTTTTCGAAGCCTAAAAAATCCGGTCATGACACACACTCCCTGGATTCGGCTCGTCGAGCTAGCACTCGCTAACGAGTTCTTGTTGAATACCATAGAGTGAAAGGGTCTCCATAACATCATAACGCACATAAATATCAAAAATCATAAGTCGTAATGTAAGTATCCCGATGCACGTGACACACTAATATGCATGAGTTCCACGTAGCATAATCTATGATATAAGACAAACCTCCATTTATCTATAACATAATAAATCGGTGAATTATGCTTTCATAATTCTTGTACGTTCAATAGTATGTAACATAACTTTCATGGCATGGTCTATGGAGGTTTATACATCATAGATTTTCGATAACATATAACCCTTATACAACACTACATAATCACAAAATAGAATTACTTAACATGACATAAGTTACTAAATGGCAGGCGTCATCATACATACTACAATTCGTCAAACTGAGTCAATAGTAGAACCAATTACTTATTTGGTCTAGGTTGGAGTTACTAATTATTCTTGGTACTAGC
>NW_019270665.1:0-879 GCF_002738365.1 Cucurbita moschata
CGTATTTAAAAAACCGAGTCACGGTCGACGTTCTTCGAAACTTTTGTTTGGATTGATTACGCCTGATGATTTAGGATATAATTTCAATGAAACACAGTGCATAAAACAGATATAGTGTGCTTGAATTTGAAACCCTAATTTGGAAACCCTAAACTTGGACGTTTGAACTACGTATTTAAAAAACCGAGTCACGGTCGACGTTCTTCGAAACTTTTGTTTGGAATTATTACGCCTGATGATTTAGGATATAATTACAAAGAAACATAGTGCATAAAACAGATATAGTGTGCTTGAAATCGAAACCCTAATTTGGAAACCCTAAACTTGCTCGTTTGAACTACGTATTTAAAAAACCGAGTCACGGTCGACGTTCTTCGAAACTTTTGTTTGGAATTATTACGCCTGATGATTTAGGATATAATTACAAAGAAACATAGTGCATAAAACAGATATAGTGTGCTTGAAATCGAAACCCTAATTTGGAAACCTTAAACTTGGACGTTTGAACTACGTATTTAAAAAACCGAGTCACGGTCGACGTTCTTCGAAACCTTTGTTTGGAATGATTAGGCCTTATGATTTAGGATATAATTTCCAAGAAACAATGTGCATAAATCAGAGAAAGTGTGCTTTAAATCGAAACCCTAATTCGAAAACCCTAAACTTGAACGTTTGAACTACGTATTTAAAAAACCGAGTCACGGTCGACGTTCTTTGAAACTTCTGTTTGGAATTATTACGCCTGATGATTTAGGATGTAATTTCAAGGAAACACAGTGCATAAAACAGAGAAAGTGTGCTTTAAATCGAAACCCTAATTTGGAAACCCTAAACTTGGACGTTTGAACTACGTATTTAAAAAACCGAGTCACGGTCGAC
>NW_019270666.1:0-879 GCF_002738365.1 Cucurbita moschata
GTTCTGGCACCACACGCCTTCAAAAACATAGGGCTGGCCCAAGGCTGGCCAAGCATCACCACAACGTCACACACTCAACGAGGTTCATGCCGCACGCCCAAAGGCACCCGACTCCACCCCACCTTGCATGTTTCATCATCGTACCAGCCATCAACCATCCTCAAGTCAACCCAAATTAGAAGGCCACATTCCATGCTCAAAACGAGTCTCATGTCGCACGCCCAAAGTCATTTGACACCGCCCCAGAAAGCATGTTCTGCCACCACGCAGCCTTCAAAACATAGGGCTAGCCCAAGGAAGGGAGGCATACCACAACAACGTCCCACACTCAACGAGGTTCATGCCGCACGCCCAAAGGCACCCGGCTCCACCCCACCTTGCATGTTTCATCGTCATACTAGCAACCATCCACAGTCCTCACACCAGAGATTCCCAATTAGAAGGCAACATCGCAACATTCCATTCTCAACAAGGCTCAGGTCGCACGCCCAAAGGCGCACCCGACACTGCCTCACCGTACAAGTTTTGTCACCGCACCGCCGCCGTCAACCACCCTCGTCCGCCGACCACCACCCCCACGCCCCAAGCATATGCCCACGTGCGGCGCATAGTGCTTGGGGCATGGGGGTGGTGGAAGATATAGGGGTACCCCCGTGTCCAGCCCATGCAGACTAGTCACCCCCCTATATAGTACATTTTGAGGCATTTTTGGTCTGCCAGGCCTAGATACGATTTTTCTGAGCCGTCATACGATCAAATATCTCAAGTTTTAGAATGTTTTTTTCCATGAACTCAATTGATTCATGAATTGGACATTCTAATGGATCTAAAAATCAAGTTTCATAATTTTTCAACCAACCAATTTTTTTTAATGAATTT
>NW_019270667.1:0-243 GCF_002738365.1 Cucurbita moschata
AAAAACATCGAAAGAAACAAAGGTTTTTCACGTAGCCATTCGGGTGCCTCCACGAGGGTCTTTTCGTAAGGGTTGAGGTTGTGAAGTCTTTTCGACACGAGTAAATGTTTTTTTTGTTCCATATTTTAAGCCTAGGACAATCTTTAGTGGATATGGTATGATACTAAAACGAGAAAACAACTTTTCAGATCGAGTTAACGACCCTGTCTCAATGGGCAAAAAAAGTTCCTATGTTAACACCTA
>NW_019270667.1:679-878 GCF_002738365.1 Cucurbita moschata
ATTCGTCGAAAAACGTCGAAAGAAACAAAGGTTTTTCACGTAGCCATTCGGGTGCCTCCACGAGGGTCTTTACGTAAGGGTTGAGGTTGTTAAGTCTTTTCGACACGAGTAAATGTTTTTTTTCTTCCATATTTTAAGCCTAGGACAATCGTTAGTGGATATGGTATGATACTAAAACGAGAAAACAACTTTTCAGATC
>NW_019270668.1:0-879 GCF_002738365.1 Cucurbita moschata
TTGGAAACCCTAAACTTGGACGTTTGAACTACGTATTTAAAAAACCGAGTCACGGTCGACGTTCTTCGAAACTTTTGTTTGGAATGATTAGGCCTTATGATTTAGGATATAATTTCAAAGAAACAATATGCATAAATCAGAGAAAGTGTGCTTTAAATCGAAACCCTAATTTGAAAACCCTAAACTTGGACGTTTGAACTACGTATTTAAAAAACCGAGTCACGGTCGACGTTCTTCGAAACTTTTGTTTGGAATGATTAGGCCTGATGATTTATGATATAATTTCAAAGAAACGCAGTGCATAAAACAAAGAAAGTGTGCTTGAAATCAAAACCCTAATTTGGAAACCCTAAACTTGGACGTTTGAACTACAGATTTAAAAAACCGAGTCACGGTCGACGTTCTTCGAAACTTTTGTTTGGAATTATTACGCTTAATGATTTAGGATATAATTTCAAAGAAACACAGTGCATAAAACAGAGAACGTGTGCTTTAAATCGAAACCCTAATTTGGAAACCCTAAACTTGCTCGTTTGAACTACGTATTTAAAAAACCGAGTCACGGTCGACGTTCTTCGAAACTTTTGTTTGGAATTATTACGCTTAATGATTTAGGATATAATTTCAAAGAAACACAGTGCATAAAACAGAGAAAGTGTGCTTTAAATCGAAACCCTAATTTGGAAACCCTAAACTTTATCGTTTGAACTACGTATTTAAAAAACCGAGTCACAGTCGACGTTCTTTGAAATTTTTGTTTGGAATGATTACGCCTGATGATTTAGGATATAATTTTTAAGAAACACAGTACATAAATCAGAGAAAGTGTGCTTTAAATCGAAACCCTAATTTGGTAACCCTAAACTGGGACGTTTGACC
>NW_019270669.1:0-877 GCF_002738365.1 Cucurbita moschata
TCGAAACCCTAATTTGGAAACCCTAAACTGGGACGTTTGAACTACGTATTTCAAAAACCGAGTCACGGTCGACGTTCTTCGAAACTTTTGTTTGGAATGATTAGGCATGATGATTTTGGATATAATTCCAAAGAAACACAGTGCATAAAACAGAGAAAGTGTGTTTTAAATCGAAACCTTAATTTGGAAACCCTAAACTGGGACGTTTGAACTACGTATTTAAAAAACCGAGTCACGGTCGACGTTCTTCGAAACTTTTGTTTGGAATGATTAGGCCTGATGATTTAGGATATAATTCCAAAGAAACACAGTGCATAAAACAGAGAAAGTGTGTTTTAAATCGAAACCTTAATTTGGAAACCCTAAACTGGGACGTTTGAACTACGTATTTAAAAAACCGAGTCACGGTCGACGTTCTTCGAAACTTTTGTTTGGAATGATTAGGCGTGATGATTTAGGATATAATTTCAAAGAAACATAGTGCATGAAACAGAGAAAGTGTGCTTTAACTCGAAACCTTAATTTGGAAACCCTAAACTAGGACGTTTGAACTACGTGTTTAAAAAACCGAGTCACGTTCGACGTTCTTCGAAACTTTTGTTTGGAATGATTACGCCTGATGATTTAGGATATAATTTCAAAGAAACGCAGTGCATAAAACAGAGAAAGTGTGCTTTAAATCGAAACCCTAATTTGGAAACCCTGAACTAGGACGTTTGAACTACGTATTTAAAAAACTGAGTCACAATCGACGTTCTTCGAAACTTTTGTTTGGAATGATTAGGCCTGATGATTTAGGATATAAATTCAAAGAAACACAGTGCATAAAACAGAGAAAGTGTGCTTTAAATCGAAACCCTAATTTGGAAACCCTAAA
>NW_019270670.1:0-877 GCF_002738365.1 Cucurbita moschata
TTGGCGTTATTTATATATATGCATAGTATTTAGGCCTTAGACTTAAGCAACCTTATATTGGTTTATAGAACCATGCCCAGAGGACGAGGAAGAGGAAGAGGAAGACGAGGAAGGGGGCGACCCCGTCCTAGAGAAGTAGGACGAGGTGTGGCAGTAGGGGGCCCACCTCAAGAAAGATCAGAGACTGGGCCGGTAACAGTTACGCCGCCCCCAGTCTTACCGCCAGTTGAGCTACCTCCTCAAGCTCCACTACAAGCTGAGCCTCCACCACCAGTAGAAGCCCCACCCCAGCCTACCCTACCACTCCAAGTCGCACCTGAAGCTGCACCCCCAATGGGTGGAGTAGATGCTAATACTAGGTTAATGTGTGACTCGATCCAAGCCCTAATTCAAACCTTAGTAACCAATCAACAAGCCAGTCTACAACAGGCCCAGGAACAAGCCCAAGCACAAGCCCAGGCACAGGCACAAGTACAGGCACAGGTACAGGCCCAGGCACAGGCACAGGCACAGGCACAGGCCACTGCCCAGGCCAATCCCCCAGTAAACCCTCCACAACCTGTTAGATGTTCAAACTGGATAAGGGATTTCAAGAGATACGACCCTCGACCATTCACTGGTTCCCTAGTAGACCCCATAGAAGCCCAAATGTGGATTGCAGCGGTGGAAACCACCTTTGAGACTATGGAGTGCCCAGAGAACCAAAAGGTCGCCTGTGCAACCTTCGTCCTACAGAAGGACGCAGAGATGTGGTGGAGAGATAACAAGACCCTTCTTAACCCAGAAGGGGGACCAATGAACTGGGAACGATTTAAGGAGGCCTTCCTTAAAGAATATTATCCTAAGTTAGAGCGACTTAAAAAGCAGCAGGAGTTCG
>NW_019270671.1:0-258 GCF_002738365.1 Cucurbita moschata
AAAAGACTTCACAACCTCAACCCTTACAAAAAGACCCTCGTGGAGGCACCCGAATGGCTACGTGAAAAACCTTTGTTTCTTTCGATGTTTTTCGACGAATCTGTAAGGAAACGCTCAAGTGTAAGAATCTTACACATATAAATGGTTCAAATACGAATATTTTTCACTTTCGCTTCCGGGCCATTTTGCACTCAAAATCCAAAGGTGTTAACATAGGAACTTTTTTGCCCATTTTTGACAGGGTCGTTAACTCGATCT
>NW_019270671.1:685-877 GCF_002738365.1 Cucurbita moschata
TTTCGCTTCCGGGCCATTTTGCACTCAAAATCCAAAGGTGTTAACATAGGAACTTTTTTGCCCATTTGAGACAGGGTCGTTAACTCGATCTGAAAAGATGTTTTCTCGTTTTAGTATCATACCATATCCACGTAAGATTGTCCTAAGCTTAAAATATGGAAGAAAAAAAACATTTACTCGTGTCGAAAAGAC
>NW_019270672.1:0-876 GCF_002738365.1 Cucurbita moschata
ACTTGAGCGTTTCCTTACAGATTCGTCGAAAAACATCGAAAGAAACAAAGGTTTTTCACGTACCCATTCGGGTGCCTCCACGAGGGTCTTTTCGTAAGGGTTGAGGTTGTGAAGTCTTTTCGACACGAGTAAATGTTTTTTTTCTTCCATATTTTAAGTTTAGGACAATCTTACGTGGATATGGTATGATGCTAAAACGAGAAAACATCTTTTCAGATCGAGTTAACGACCCTGTCAAAAATGGGCAAAAAAGTTCCTATGTTAACACCTTTGGATTTTGAGTGCAAAATGGCCCGGAAGCGAAAGTGAAAAATATTCGTATTTCAAACATTTATATGTGTAAGATTCTTAAACTTGAGCGTTTCCTTACAGATTCGTCGAAAAACATCGAAAGAAACAAAGGTTTTTCACGTAGCCATTCGGGTGCCAACACGAGGGACTTTTCGTAATGGTTGAGGTTGTGAAGTCTTTTCGACACGAGTAAATGTTTTTTTCTTCCATATTTTAAGCTTAGGACATTCTTACGTGGATATGGTATGATACTAAAACGAGAAAACATCTTTTCAGATCGAGTTAACGACCCTGTCTCAATGGGCAAAAAAGTTCCTATGTTAACACCTATGGATTTTGAGTGCAAAATGGCCCGGAAGCGAAAGTGAAAAATATTCGTATTTTAACCATTTATATGTGTAAGATTCTTAAACTTGAGCGTTTCCTTACAGATTCGTCGAAAAACATCGAAAGAAACAAAGGTTTTTCACGTAGCCATTCGGGTGCCTCCACGAGTGACTTTTCGTAAGGGTTCAGGTTGTGAAGTCTTTTCGACACGAGTAAATGTTTTTTTTCTTCCATATTTTAAGTTTAGGACAATCTTAC
>NW_019270673.1:0-237 GCF_002738365.1 Cucurbita moschata
CATTTATATGTGTAAGATTCTTAAACTTGAGCGTTTCCTTACAGATTCGTCGAAAAACATCGAAAGAAACAAAGGTTTTTCACGTAGCCATTCGGGTGCCTCCACGAAAGACTGTTCGTAAGGGTTGAGGTTGTGAAGTCTTTTCGACACGAGTAAATGTTTTTTTTCTTCCATATTTTAAGCTTAGGACAATCTTACGTGGATATGGTATGATACTAAAACGAGAAAACATCTTTT
>NW_019270673.1:682-877 GCF_002738365.1 Cucurbita moschata
GATTTTGAGTGCAAAATGGCCCGGAAGCGAAAGTGAAAAATATACGTATTTTAACCATTTATATGTGAAAGATTCTTAAACTTGAGCGTTTCCTTACAGATTCGTCGAAAAACATCGAAAGAAACAAAGGTTTTTCACGTAGCCATTCGGGTGCCTCCACGAAGGACTGTTCGTAAGGGTTGAGGTGGTGAAGTC
>NW_019270674.1:0-275 GCF_002738365.1 Cucurbita moschata
GTTCAAACGTCCTAGTTTAGGGTTTCCAAATTAGGGTTTCGATTTAAAGCACACTTTATCTGTTTTATGCACTGTGTTTCTTTGAAATTATATCCTAAATCATCAGGCGTAATCATTCCAAACAAAATTTTTGAAGAACGTCGACCGTGACTCGGTTTTTTAAACACGTAGTTCAAACGTCCTAGTTTAGGGTTTCCAAATTAAGGTTTCGAGTTAAAGCACACTTTCTCTGTTTCATGCACTGTGTTTCTTTGAAATTATATCCTAAATCATCA
>NW_019270674.1:610-877 GCF_002738365.1 Cucurbita moschata
CATTCCAAACAAAAGTTTCGAAGAACGTCGACCGTGACTCGGTTTTTTAAACACGTAGTTCAAACGTCCAAGCTTAGGGTTTCCAAATTAGGGTTTCGAGTTAAAGCACACTTTCTCTGTTTCATGCATTGTGTTTCTTGGAAATTATATCCTAAATCATCAGGCCTAATCATTCAAAACAAAAGTTTCGAAGAATGTCGACCGTGACTCGGTTTTTTAAATACGTAGTTCAAACGTCCCAGTTTAGGGTTTCCAAATTAAGGTTTC
>NW_019270675.1:0-877 GCF_002738365.1 Cucurbita moschata
CACACCATAACCATCTAAAAGAGTAGATTTACAATTTGATCACTCACAACTATTTTCTCACAATAGAATCAAAAACTCTTTCAAGAATAAGATGAAGAAAAATAAACTTGGAAGCTTGGAGAGAGAGAAACAATGGAAACTTTAGAAAAATTGAGATAAAAAAAATTTATGAAATATGAAAGTTGAGTTAAAGTATAGGGGAGATGATGAGTTTAAATAGAGAAGTAGAAGCAAAAATAGGATTTAATATGGATTATTAGAAAGAGAAATGGGAGGTAGAACATTAAAACATTCTTGTATTTTATTGTGTTCAAACAAAAATGAAAGGTACACGATTAATAAAAATAATGCGAGAATAAATATGTTTCCAAATTATATATATATATATATATATATATNATATATATATATTCAAATATTTAAATATTTAAATATGATATAAAATTAATAAAAATAATGTGAATAACGATTTTTTATTTTATTTTTATAATTCAAATTATATATGATCGTTGTTATAAAACCTGGCTTTTAAAAGTAATTAAAAGCTCCCTCTAAGTGTCCTACTTTGATTGGTTAATGATTCAATTTTGCCGCCACATCAGCACGTCAGACATTTTGTTTGGACGGTAACTTCTTCGTTTTGGCTCTGATTTGAATAATAGAAAAACGGGTTGGAATCGTTATTTCCAACTTTTACACTGTAGACTGATAATTGTTAACAATTAGGTGTAGGTTTGTTATCATCAAAATATTAATTAATTAATTAATTAATTTGAGATTAAGGACCAAAAATCTCATATGACCTAAGTCAGTCCTATCAAACTCTTTCTTCATGAACATTTAAACTCCAATAATTATTCATCATCTCAAATAAATA
>NW_019270676.1:0-254 GCF_002738365.1 Cucurbita moschata
CCCTTACGAAAAGACCCTCGTGGAGGCACCCGAATGGCTACGTGAAAAACCTTTGTTTCTTTCGATGTTTTTCGACGAATCTGTAAGGAAACGCTCAAGTTTAAGAATCTAACACATATAAATGGTTCAAATACGAATATTTTTCACTTTCGCTTCCGGGCCTTTTTGCACTCAAAATCCATAGGTGTTAACATAGGAACTTTTTTGCCCATTTTTGACAGGGTCGTTAACTCGATCTGAAAAGATGTTTTCTC
>NW_019270676.1:689-876 GCF_002738365.1 Cucurbita moschata
ACCCTTACGAAAAGTCCCTCGTGGAGGCACCCGAATGGCTACGTGAAAAACCTTTGTTTCTTTCGATAATTTTCGACGAATCTGTAAGGAAACGCTCAAGTTTAAGAATCTTACACATATAAATGTTTGAAATACGAATATTTTTCACTTTCTCTTCCGGGCCATTTTGCCCTCAAAATCCATAGGT
>NW_019270677.1:0-258 GCF_002738365.1 Cucurbita moschata
ATTCCAAACAAAAGTTTCGAAGAACGTCGATCGTGACTCGGTTTTTTAAATACGTAGTTCAAACGAGCAAGTTTAGGGTTTTCAAATTAGGGTTTCGATTTAAAGCACACTTTCTCTGTTTTATGCATTGTGTTTCTTTGAAATTATATCCTAAATCATTAGGCGTAATAATTCCAAACAATAGTTTCGAAGAACGTCGATCGTGACTCGGTTTTTTAAATACGTAGTTCAAACGAGCAAGTTTAGGGTTTCCAAATT
>NW_019270677.1:679-876 GCF_002738365.1 Cucurbita moschata
ATCAGGCGTAATCATTCCAAACAAAAGTTTCGAAGAACGTCGACCGTGACTCGGTTTTTTAAATACGTAATTCAAACGTCCATGTTTAGGGTTTCCAAATTAGGGTTTCGATTTAAAGCACACTTTCTCTGATTTATGCACTGTGTTTCTTGGAAATTATATCCTAAATCATCAGGCGTAATCATTCCAAACAAAAG
>NW_019270678.1:0-876 GCF_002738365.1 Cucurbita moschata
ATCGAAGTGCTATGGGTATGACAGATTGATAAAAATGATATGGTCACGATGGATTCATAAAACAATACGATTAGGTTATAGGTAGAAAGTGATAGGATTATGATAGATTGATAAAACGATAGCGTTAGGATACGTTCCTGTAACATTATGACTAAGTTACGTTCAGGTAACGACACAACTATGATATGTCTAAGGATGTTAAGGCTATGATAGATTAGGGAAGGATATAACCACGAAGTTTTTACGATATGATATGTTTATGATACGACATGTGAAGGACGGATATATATCCAACAAGTGTCAAAGAGGGACGTGAGAATAAATTATTCTCAAGCTTTCTTTACATTGGTCAAATAGTATTTGATAAGCTTTCAAAATTAAGGGTTTTCTTTTTTCTTCAGCTGGTAGTGATTGCTTGCAATGGTGTCTCCGTGGTATCCCAGACACATGTAACATGATTTTTCTTGCTCAAATATAGCTTCATTTGTCTTAAAAGTTCACTTTTGAGTAATCCTGGGAGGCTTCTTAATTTGCAGCCTCTAGTGAAGATGATCACTCCGAGGTGGGTTTGTTAGTGAAGATGCAATTGTATAATCAGGGTTTTATATCAATGGTCCCATTTATATCTATAAATGAAATTTGTGGTGTATTTTTTGGAAATTCAACAATAATCATCGGTTATTTGGTTACCTTCAACTTTCGACCTTTTGTGAATGCTCAAAGCTACTTGCAAAGTACTGTCGATTATGATCCATAATACTTACTGACTCGAAATTGAGGTTTGCTTATGTTTGAAAATGTGACAAACCAAAAGGCAAGATGCTAATTAATATTGTTTGAGATTGTTGTTGTAAATTCTTCATCTTTGAATACATA
>NW_019270679.1:0-197 GCF_002738365.1 Cucurbita moschata
AAGCACACTATATCTGTTTTATGCACTGTGTTTCTTTGAAATTATATCCTTAATCATCAGGCCTAAGAATTCCAAACAAAAGTTTCGAAGAACGTCGACCGTGACTCGGTTTTTGAAATACGTAGTTCAAACGTCCCAGTTTAGGGTTTCCAAATTAGGGTTTCGATTTAAAGCACACTTTCTCTGTTTGATGCACT
>NW_019270679.1:555-876 GCF_002738365.1 Cucurbita moschata
TCGGTTTTTTAAATACGTAGTTCAAACGTCCAAGCTCAGGGTTTCCAAATTAGGGTTTCGATTTAAAGCACACTATCTCTGATTTATGCATTGTTTTTCTTGGAAATTATATCCTAAATCATCAGGCGTAATCATTCCAAACAAAAGTTTCGAAGAACGTCGACCGTGACTCGGTTTTTTAAATACGTAAATCAAACGTCCAAGTTTAGGGTTTTCAAATTAGGGTTTCGATTTAAAGCACACTTTCTCTGTTTTATGCACTGTGTTTTCTTTGAAATTATATCCTAAATCATCAGGCGTAATAATTCCAAACAAAAGTTT
>NW_019270680.1:0-876 GCF_002738365.1 Cucurbita moschata
TGTGGTGATGCTATTGGCGAGCCCCGTGATCCGCATTGAAAAATCATCGACGGATTCGTGTACAGCGAGTGCGGGAATCCAACATCGAGCATCTTCTTCACGATTTGTCTCGCTGATACTGCCACCGTGTGTGGTGATGCTATTGGCGAGCTCCGTCGATAATTTTTCAATGCGGATCATGGGGCTCGCCAATAGCATCACCACACTCGGTGGCAGCATCAGCGAGGCAGAAATCGTGAAGAAGATGCTGCAGGTCGTCCCCGATCACCTCAAGCAAGTCGCGATTTTAATCGAGACATTGCTTGACGTGAGCGACCTAACGGTGGAAGAGGTGACCGGAAGACTGCGTAATGTCGAGCAGCGGAAGAAAAATACCATTTCAGCTGTCGACAAGGAGGGTCGTCTACTCCTCACTGAGGAGGAATGNATGGGCCCTCCAGCCGCAAAGGCGGTAAGAAGCCATGGAAATCTCACCGGCGCATGCACGGGAAAGAGGCGGATCAAAAGAAGGAGGAGCCGACTGATGATGGGCCAATCGAGTGCTCGTACTGTGGGAAGAGAGGTCACCTGAGCAAGAATTGCTGGAACAAGCTCAAGAACAAGGAGACCACCGAGAAGGCCCATGTGGCTCAATCTGAGGAGGACGAGTCGGCCCTTTTCATGGTGATTGCATTAGTCCTACCTGACGTCGAACCCGAGGAAGAGGTTCCCAAATCCACAGAGGTAATCGACGACGGCATAACTGCTCCGGTGAGCGTCGAACCCGAGGAAGAGCACCCCAAATCTACAGAGGTAATCGACGACGGCATAACTGCTCCGGTGAGCGTCGAACTCGAGGAAGAGCTCCCCAAATCCACAGAGGTAATCGACGACGGC
>NW_019270681.1:0-875 GCF_002738365.1 Cucurbita moschata
TTTTCTTTTCTTCTACTTTCTTTTTGTTTGTTTTCGATTTCGCCTTTTGGTTCACGGTCTGATTTTCGAAGCCTCGAAAATCGGGTCGTGACAGATTGGTATCAGAGCCAGGTTTTAGATTCTGTAGACTTTTTCTAGGATAGAGAGTCGTACACCTCTGTGACTCAGCTCGACGACACGCCTTGCCACGACCAGGTATGCAGTCTAACCCTGTTTAATAGGTTACGGTATGATGTAAAGCATGTGAATTTGNTTATGTGGTAGTTATGATTATGCCTTAGGGCGATAAATAATGAATGATCACTCTATACGTCAATGCTAGATGCGAGTTATTGTGAGGAGGCCGAGAGGGGTCATGTTAAAGCTTACTAGCCTTAGGGAGATAGAGAGATGACGCCGCAGAATGCGAGACGTCCAAAGATGAACATGAGACTTTCTAAGGCCTAGTACGAGGTGAATTACCTAGGACCCAGCCTCCTGTGACCATAATTCTAGATGGCAAGCATGCCTCTGTGGAGAGCATGTAGAAGGCTTAGACAGTATAGAGCATGCCTTGGTATAAACCACAAAGGTAGACCCAAGCAATATTGTTCGTACAACCAAAGACGGTCACTATAGGAATTAAATACCCCTCAAGCAAACCATTACATCAAATGAGTTTTGGTTAAGTTGGGAAGTCGAGAGATAAAATTCACCAACAATGAGAGTGAAGCGATGGAAGTCATGACTTCAAGGTTTGATTGGAGTTTTCACGAGCTAAATTCAAGTTTATGGACTTCCAAAAGTGTGATGTGCCCTTTTATGCCACTAATAGGATATGGGGTGTAGGATATTCCTATTGATGGATCACCTAATGGATGACAAGTCGTTTTGGA
>NW_019270682.1:0-259 GCF_002738365.1 Cucurbita moschata
CGTCCAAGTTTAGGGTTTCCAAATTAGGGTTTCGATTTAAAGCACACTTTCTCTGTTTTATGCACTGTGTTTCTTTGAAATTATATCCTAAATCATCAGGCGTAATCATTCCAAACAAAAGTTTCGACGAACGTCGATCCTGACTCGATTTTTTAAATACGTAGTTCAAACGTCCAAGTTTAGGGTTTCCAAATTAGGGTTTCGATTTAAAGCACACTTTCTCTGTTTTATGCACTGTGTTTCTTTGAAATTATATCCT
>NW_019270682.1:677-875 GCF_002738365.1 Cucurbita moschata
GATTTCAAGCACACTTTCTTTGTTTTATGCACTGCGTTTCTTTGAAATTATATCATAAATCATTAGGCGTAATCATTCCAAACATAAGTTTCGAAGAACGTCGACCGTGACTCGGTTTTTTAAATACGTAGTTCAAACGTCCAAGTTTAGGGTTTTCAAATTAGGGTTTCGATTTAAAGCACACTTTCTCTGTTTTAT
>NW_019270683.1:0-875 GCF_002738365.1 Cucurbita moschata
AAGAATATTTGCGACACTTTGTTTAGGCATGTAAAAACAAATTGGATGCAACACTAGATGTGGTCCAATTTTCTTTATTTGCCAAACTAGTTCCTCGACCGGGAGGAATCCCTCTGAAATTGTGAGCCGAAGGCAACCATCCCTATGCCATATCATTAACCACCCATATGCAGGGAAGAATCCTCAAGCCCAAAACTTCAAAAATGGAAGAAGTAAGTACTGTCCTGTCACATTTCAGGTAGAAGACTAAGTTCTCATCAAGTTGATTCTAGAATAGATCAATTTTCGCAGCACAAAAGACTAGAGGCTTGTCTAAAAATACGAAGGACCGGGTGAAGTTCTCAAGAAACTTGGAGTTACATCTTATAGGGTGGCATTGCCCACCTAGATGAAAATCTATATAGTAATCCATGTGAGCAATCTAAAGCCTTACCTCAACAATATCCAGAGCCGCAATATCATTGCAAAACCTAGAATAGACCTCAAACAGAAAGAAAACAAAGAAGTCAAGCTAATCCTAGCTAAGAAAGTTAGGAAAGTTAGAAGGTCTGTACAGAATGTTCGAGAATTGTTTGTCAAATGGAAGAACCTCCCTACAGAGGAAACAAATTGAGAACGTGCCAAAAATCTGGATTCTGTCATGACCCACATTGTAGATTTTGAACTTCGTTAGTTGACAAGGACGTCAACCAATTAGGCGAGCGAGGATCTCATGGTCATGTTTGTCCAAGACATATTACCCATTGCCGCATGCTCCTAACATGCTAAAGCCTTTCTACTTGCTTTCATGTTGTGTTACTTTCTTATTACATTTTATGTTGTATGACCATTCGTCGAAATCATGTTTACTTCTTTCAGACCGCCTTAAAATGTAC
>NW_019270684.1:0-266 GCF_002738365.1 Cucurbita moschata
AAAAAACATTTACTCGTGTCGACAAGACTTCACAACCTCAACCCTCATGGAAAGACCCTCGTGGAGGCACCCGAATCACTATCTGAAAAACCTTTGTTTCTTTCGATGTTTTTCGAAGAATCTGTAAGGAAACGCTCTAGTTTAAGAATCTTACACATACAAATGGCTCAAATACAAATTTTTTTCACTTTCGCTTCCGGGCCATTTTGCACTCAAATTCCATAGGTGTTAACTTAGGAACTTTTTTCCCCGTTGAGACAGGGTCG
>NW_019270684.1:616-874 GCF_002738365.1 Cucurbita moschata
TCACAACCTCAACCCTCATGGAAAGACCCTCCTGGAGGCACCCGAATCACTATCTGAAAAACCTTTGTTTCTTTCGATGTTTTTCGATGAATCTGTAAGGAAACGCTCTAGTTTAAGAATCTTACACATAGAAATGGCTCAAATATGAATTTTTTTCACTTTCGCTTCCGGGCCATTTTGCACTCAAATTCCATAGGTGTTAACTTAGGAACTTTTTTCCCCGTTGAGACAGAGTCGTTAACTCGATCTG
This sequence comes from Cucurbita moschata, assembly GCF_002738365.1. Lineage (NCBI taxonomy): Eukaryota > Viridiplantae > Streptophyta > Magnoliopsida > Cucurbitales > Cucurbitaceae > Cucurbita > Cucurbita moschata. The sequence goes on from NW_019270684.1 coordinate 867, forward strand.
AAAAGTTG
>NW_019270685.1:0-403 GCF_002738365.1 Cucurbita moschata
GCGGATTGTGACATTCTCCCCTACTTGATTTAGTCATCGTCCTCGATGACTTTCTCGGGCGCGTTTGCCCCACCTATTGTGAAGTTCTCCCCCACACAATCTCGGCATCGCCCCGATGACGATCCGACTCTCTGTCTGTTGGCGACTTGACTCGCTGGATTTGGTTGTGCTTCAGAAAAATCTTCTATTGTTGAGCACCTGACGATCTTTTGTCATAGTGCTCTCCCTGCTGACGTCTTATGCCAACTTGGGACAAGTTCGAGTGGATGCTTCTGACTTCTCTTTTGTCAGGTGGCACCACGTTCTGACTCTTGACTTGGTCAGTTGTTGGGTGAACTTTGTCCTCACTTAGGCTTGTTCCTTTATCTACGGCTATCCCCATTCGGACCTAATTCTGTTGTTC
>NW_019270685.1:488-874 GCF_002738365.1 Cucurbita moschata
GCTCGCAAGCCCAGCCGCGACACTCTTTGGTTGCGACCACTTCTCCTATGAATTAATTCACCCCTTGGGGTGGGGCTCGCAAGCCCGGCCGCAACACTCTTTGGTTGCGACCACTCCTCCTATTGAGCAAAGTCAACTCTTTGACAGTCTCTTCAGTTGTTGGCGCTAACTTTCGGCCAACTCTTTGTATTTTGTCACATCGTGTGACTACTGTTGTGTGTGAATTTCCAGCTTGTTGCTCACTTCTCGAGCGGATACTGGTCTTGACATCTGTTGGTGGAGTCATCCACCCTAGGCACAAGGTGGTGACTCAAGGAATACACGTGTGCTCGTATGTCCGAGCATCTTTACGGGGTGAGAGACTTATTGATATTGCTCTCCCCCGC
>NW_019270686.1:0-883 GCF_002738365.1 Cucurbita moschata
ATTTTTTCTAATTTCTTATTATTTAATATTAAAAAAATCATTAAAAAAAATTGGTTGGTTGAAAAATTATGAAACTTGATTTTTAAACTCTTTAGAATGCCCCATTAATGAATCAATCCAGCTCACCGAAAAAAATAATATAAAACTTGAGATATTTGACCGTATGACCGTTCGGAAAAATCGTATCTAGGCCTGGCATACCAAAAATGCCTCAAAATGTACTATATAGGGGGTGACTAGTCTGCATGGGCTGGGCACGGGGGTACCCCTATATCTTCCGCCACCCCCATGCCCCAAGCACTATGTGCCGCACATGGGCATATGCTTGGGGCACGGGGGTGGTGGTCGGAGGTCTAGGCCGATTGATGGTGGCGGAACGCCCACGGTGAGGTGGTGTCGGAATGTTCCTGCGTGCTCGCCCGCCCTGCCCCACCTGCGTGTTCCCGCGTGCGCGCGCCCCCCGCCCCGCCTCGCCCGCGTGGTCCCGCCTGTGCGCGCCCAGCCCCGCCCCGTCCGCGTTGTCCCGCGCGCGCGCCCCGCCCAGCCCCGGCCTGCCCGCGTGCTCCCGCGCGCGCGCCCCGTGACACAATCGCGCTTTCGAAGGCAGCGGACTAGCGATTGTGCGGCACTCACTTTCCAGCAACGAGTGAGTTTAGCCTATTTGTTCTTGCGTCGCCTACGGCCAAGCGACGTACGGTCGAGCCTCTAGCCTCGGTTTTAAAAGAAGGTTTTAGAAAACGAGGAGAGAGAGAGATTTTGAAAGAGAGATTTTAGAAAGAGACGTTATATAGCAAGCAAGAGAAAGATAACAACGGCTTAGCATATATAACCTTGGGTAGGGAGAAGTTGACGACTAGTCATATCCCCCTATAGTACATTCTGG
>NW_019270687.1:0-247 GCF_002738365.1 Cucurbita moschata
CATCAGCCGAGAATCAAACTCAGGTCCGTATCATGACAGGGTACTCCATAAAGTACTCGTATTTTGGTCATGGAGTTCTTCTGAAGCCCTTGACTTTTAGTTTCACCACTCGATTTAAAAAAAAAAAATGCTCCATAGTGCTACTTGTGAAATCTATAAATTTAAATGATATATTGTAACAAATCGAAGTTTGAACATTATGCACTAATATCATCATAGCTAATCTTCAAGATGCACCAGCCGAGAA
>NW_019270687.1:342-873 GCF_002738365.1 Cucurbita moschata
CTATATAAAGGCCTAGTAGCACCCCCAACCTTAACCTTGAAAGTCAACCTTGAAAGTCGGGTTTCCTAAAGAAGTTTGTGCATGCAACTTTAGAGTGAAGTCTGTTCATACGAAATATGAAACCTTGCCAAATTTGGTGTTAATCGGACACCAGACTGACGCTCCACGAGACTACATAAAACTTAAGGTAGGTAACTTCACAAGAGTGGTGGAGAGCACCATTCGCTGAAGAAGAGAGTACCAACGTGAGCTTGTGTCGAAATGACTTTATTGAAGTAATGACTATAGCCACCTTTCAGTGTGAAAAATTTCATGAGCCCAATGAGAGTTAGAGAATGTTTGGGATGAAACTGCTTGACTTTTCCTTCTTCCACGATAAAGCGACTTTGCTACTTCTCTGTCTGTAAGGAAATATTTTTGATGAGAAGAGAATTTTACTAAATAGTGTAAAATTATTACTTTCATTATTCATTCATTTTCCTGAGAAGAAAAAAGAAAAAAAAAAGTTTCACATTGTTGGGTTTTATGTCC
>NW_019270688.1:0-873 GCF_002738365.1 Cucurbita moschata
CGGTCGACGTTCTTCGAAACTTTTGTTTGGAATGATTACGCCTGATGATTTATGATATAATTTCAAAGAAACACAGTGCATAAATCAGAGAAAGTGTGCTTTAAATCGAAACCCTAATTTGGAAACCTTAAACTGGGACGTTTGAACTACGTATTTAAAAAACCGAGTCACGGTCGACGTTCTTCGAAACTTTTGTTTGGAATGATTAGGCCTGATGATTTATGATATAATTTCAAAGAAACACAGTGCATAAATCAGAGAAAGTGTGCTTTAAATCGAAACCCTAATTTGGAAACCTTAAACTGGGACGTTTGAACTACGTATTTAAAAAACCGAGTCACGGTCGACGTTCTTCGAAACTTTTGTTTGGAATGATTACGCCTGATGATTTATGATATAATTTCCAAGAAACACAGTGCATAAATCAGAGAAAGTGTGCTTTAAATCGAAACCCTAATTCTGAAACCCTAAACTGGGACGTTTGAACTACGTATTTAAAAAACCGAGTCACGGTCGACGTTCTTCGAAACTTTTGTTTGGAATTATTAGGCCTGATGATTTATGATATAATTTCAAAGAAACACAGTGCATAAAAAAGAGAAAGTGTGCTTTAAATCGAAACCCTAATTTGGAAACCCTAAACTTGGACGTTTGAACTACGTATTTAAAAAACCGAGTCACGGTCGACGTTCTTCGAAACTTTTGTTTGGAATGATTAGGCCTTCTGATTTAGGATATAATTTCCAAGAAACAATGTGCATAAATCAAAGAAAGTGTGCTTTAAATCGATCCCTAATTTGGAAACCCTAAACTAGGACGTTCGAACTACGTATTTATAAAACCGAGTCACGGTCGACGTTCTTCGAAACTTTT
>NW_019270689.1:0-873 GCF_002738365.1 Cucurbita moschata
CCCTAGGTTTATCCGTCCCTTTGAGATATTAGAAAGGATTGGATCTGTGGCCTATAGAATTGGGCAATGCCCAAACTTGTCTGCAGTACATAATATCTTTCATATATCCATACTACAGAAGTATACCCTAGATCGTTTGCACGTACTGGCTCATGAAACTCTCTTCTTGAGAGATGACCTAACGTATAAAGAAGACCCGATTCAAATAATAGACAAGAAAGTCAAATGATTGAGAAACAAGGAAATCTCTCTTGTTAAGGTCCTATGGAAGAATCATAGAGTAGAAGAAGCCACTTGGGAAACAGAAGGCAAATAAGAACCTTGTACCCTGACCTATTTTAGAATAAGCACTTTCGATGACCAAAAGTTTTCAAAGGAGAGGAGAATTTGCAACACTCAAGGTCTCCAATAAGAGACCGTGTATAATCCGTACTAGGTTGTATTTAGAAGCAAAGAACAAGTAAAATTGAAAAAACATTGAGAAAATGTTACTTTTTCTAATTTTTATAAAATTTCCGAATCATTAAATTTTTTATAAAATAAGAATTACAAGGTGCTTAAAAAAGGAAGGCTCCAATCCAAGAAGACTTTTTTGGCTGAAGATTCAGAAAAATCAAGAATGAAATTATAGAAATTCTAGAATTTCAATGGTAGTGGAAAACCCGTCTATAAATTATGAATTAGGGTAGACTATTAGGGGCAAGAAGCAAGCTTAATCAAGTACCCAATCGAGAGATGCATGTTTTTTGTCTTGGGGTATTGTGTTCATGGGTTTACCTCGAATTCGAGAACTATAGTCCACTATTCATTTCCAAACTTGTTGCTGCACCTTCTAAATAAGTTTACCCATAAGTTTGGTGAAGGAAAGAGGTC
>NW_019270690.1:0-872 GCF_002738365.1 Cucurbita moschata
AAAAGAGAGAAATTGTGCTTTAGGACGAAACTGTAATTCGGAAATACTAAATTGGTACGTTTGAACTACGTACTCAAAAAACCGAGTCACGGTCGACGTTCTTCGAAACTTTTGTTTGCAATGATTACGCTTGATGATTTAGGATATAATTTCAAAGAAACATAGTGCATAAAACCGAGAAAGTGTGCTTTAAATCGGAACCCTAATTCGGAAACCCTAAACTGAGATGTTTGAACTACGTACTCAACAAACTGAGTCAGGGTCGACGTTCTTCTAAACTTTTGTTTGGAATGATTAGGCCTGATTATTTAGGATATAATTTCAAAGAAACATAGTGCATAAAACAGAGAAAGTGTCCTTTAAATCGAAACCCTAATTCGGAAACCCTAAACTGGGACGTTTGAACTACGTACTCAAAAAACCGAGTCAGGGTCGACGTTCTTCGAAACATTTGTTTGGAATGATTAGGCCTGATTATTTAGGATATAATTTCAAAGAAACATAGTGCATAAAAGAGAGAAATTGTGCTTTAGGACGAAACCGTAATTCGGAAATACTAAATTGGTACGTATGAACTACGTACTAAAAAAACCGAGTCAGGGTCGACGTTCTTCGAAAATTTTTATTGGAATGATTAGGCCTGATGGTTTAGGATATAATTTCAAAGAAACATAGTTCATAAAACAGAGAAATTGTGCTTTGAGACGAAACCCTAATTCGGAAACCTTAAATTAGGACGTTTGACCTACGTACTCAAAAAACCGAGTCACGGTCGACGTTCTTCGAAACATTTATTTTGAATGATTAGGCCTGATGATTTAGGATATAGTTTCAAAGAAACATAGTGCTAAAACAGAGAAATTGTGCTTTAG
>NW_019270691.1:0-439 GCF_002738365.1 Cucurbita moschata
TTTTAAAGGTTAATCCAGCCTTAACACACTTCCACATCCTCTAATCATCCACTCATCCATCCCACGCCTCCAGCTACGCGTCCGCCGCCCCTCATCCCCCCTTTACAGCAGCTGCTTGACGCAGCTGTTTCGTTTCGTTTTTTTATTTTTTATTTATTATTATTATTATTATTATTATTATTATCATCAAACACACCACACATAAAATACAAAATACATTTATCATTATTTTTTAGGTTGTTACAATTCTACCCTCCTTTTAAGAACTTTCGTCCTCGAAAGTTTCCAATTCCCTAAACAAGTATGGATAATCTCGTTTAAACTCCTCTTCTCTTTCCCAAGTAGCTTCACTAGCTTGCTGATTCTTCCATAAAATTTTAACAAAGGGAATATCTCTGCTACGCAAAGATCTCACTTCCCGTGCTAAAATTTTCATGGG
>NW_019270691.1:602-872 GCF_002738365.1 Cucurbita moschata
TCCAATAAAACGTGGACTAAGCTTCCCCTTTCTACCAAATCGCAAAACACCACGAACTGGTGCAATCTTCAGGAACACATGATCCCCTACCTCAAATCTAGGTCCTTCCTTCTGATATCTGCATAACTCTTCTGACGACTTTAGGCGGTCAAAATTCTCTTTTTAATCTTCTGAATCGCCTCATTGGTCGTTCGTAACAAATCTGGACCTAATAGCGGTTTACTACCTACCTCCTCCCAATAAATTGGAGTTCGACACCTCCGTCCATAA
>NW_019270692.1:0-872 GCF_002738365.1 Cucurbita moschata
CTCGGTTTTTTAAATACGTAGTTCAAACGTCCAAGTTCAGGGTTTCCAAATTAGGGTTTCGATTTCAAGCACACTATATCTGTTTTATGCACTGTGTTTCTTTGAAATTATATCATAAATCATCAGGTGTAATGATTCCACACAAAAGTTTCGAAGAACGTCGACCGTGACTCGGTTTTTTAAATACGTTGTTCAAACGTCCAAGTTTAGGGTTTCCAAATTACGGTTTCGATTTAAAGCACACTTTCTCTGTTTTATGCACTGTGTTTCTTTGAAATTATATCCTAAATCATCAGAAGTAATAATTCCAAACAAAAGTTTCGAAGAACGTCGACCGTGACTCGGTTTTTTAAATACGTAGTTCAAACGTCCAAGTTTAGGGTTTCCAAATTAGGGTTTCGATTTAAAGCACATTTTCTCTATTTTATGCACTATGTTTCTTTGAAATTATATCATAAATCATCAGGCGTAATAATTCCAAACAAAAGTTTCGAAGAACGTCGACCGTGACTCGGTTTTTTAAATACGTAGTTCAAACGTCCAAGTTTAGGGTTTCCAAATTAGGGTTTCGATTTAAAGCACACTTTCTCTTTTTTATGCACTGTGTTTCTTTGAAATTATATCCTAAATAATCAGGCCTAATCATTCCAAACAAAAGTTTCGAAGAACGTCGACCGTGACTCGATTTTTAAAATACGTAGTTCAAACGTCCAAGTTTAGGGTTTCCAAATTAGGGTTACTATTCAAAGCACACTTTCTCTGTTTTATGCACTGTGTTTCTTTGAAATTATATCCTAAATCATCAGGCGTAATAATTCCAAACAAAAGTTTCGAAGAACGTCGACCATGACTCGGTTTTTTAAATACGTAGT
>NW_019270693.1:0-872 GCF_002738365.1 Cucurbita moschata
GTTCAAAGCTTCCTGATTCCTTATTCCTTCTTCGTTCTTCCATTGAACTATGCATTATCATATTGATTAGACTAACTAAACAACACAACTATTTTTTTAAATACCATTTCTTAATCATTTAGTTCTTAAAGAAATCATTTAATAATTTTTAGAAAAGAAAATTACACTCATCTCATATTTGTTTCTTTCACGGGATCTCTCCACAAATTGGGAACTCAACCGTTTTAAAATTTAGAACTTCACTTTTTTTTTTCTAATATTACAATACTAAATATACAAAAAAAAAATGAAGATATTACTAGATTTAGTTAGATGGAGTTGGATTCAACCAGAATTTGTGATGAATTTAAAAAATATATATATTTAATTTGTAATTATTTTTTTTATTGTTTATTTTTCAACCCTCCTAATTATTTTTAACCATATATATTGAAACTAAATTGTAAAACTTAATTAAATATTTGAAAATAAATAAGTAGTTTTCTTTAAATGAATAAACACTAGATTCTTACCCAACCTAAAAATTTGATGGTTGAGTTCATTATTTAAGAAAAATTGTTTGGTTGAAAATTTTATAATCCGAATAATTGAGTTAGATACGTAATATTTTTGTCCTGAAAACAAGGCTAGATACGTAATATTTTTGTAATGGATAGGATCACCTGCAAACAAGGCTAGATACGTAATATTTTTGTCCTGAAAAAAAAAAAGCTGCACCACTGTCATAATCATCCATCATCTTGCTGGTCTCCTAATTCTTCTATCACCATCAGCAGATGAGTGTTCTTGTGCTTACTCACATGAATCATCATTTATACTTCATCCTCCGACCTTTCAACTTCATTGCAGGTATTATTACTTAATTCAAGATC
>NW_019270694.1:0-871 GCF_002738365.1 Cucurbita moschata
ATCAATGCGAAATGATCCTGAAAATAAAATAAAGAGTAGAAATTACAACTTCCAGAAGAGAAGGTCCACGTAATAAGCTAATACTCATGGCAAAGTCTTGTTTTGCTGTTCCTCGAACACGTATACCTGTGATGTCGACATGATATACATATAGTTGTTTTAAAAAAAATAAGAAATAAGTACCATATGTATACTACCACTATCCTACAAGCTAAGGGGAATATGATTAGCTGAGATAATAGCCACATTGTATTAAAAAAACGGAAAGAAAGACATCAAGTTAAAAGCAAAATTCTTTATATTTTCCAACGGACAGTCTTTTCAAATTATTCACCTGACATATTTAGTGTATGACATTGTTGAAATTAAATTGAGCCTCCTCCACCAGTTAACCAAAATAAAACAACCGACCAAATATTTCAGTATCAGATAAACTTCTACATTATGCCGCTGTTACAGCTACAACGGAAGAAACGTGTTAAAGAATAAAATTATAACTCATTGATAACTCAAACAAACAACAATAACAAATAAAAAAAAAAAAAAACTTTTAAGCATGGTTTTCAAACGATTGAAAATGTGGGACTTTACTATGAGTAGAAACAATGCTTCCCAAGGGGAGGTGAGACTCGATTAACAAATGTTACACGTTAAGAATTAATGAGTATAAGAAAGAAAAAAATAATCATACTCATAAAAGAAGAACAAAAAAAAAAAAGTCTCGCTCATCCCTTTCATAGTTGTCACCACTCTGTGGATCAAAGAGAACATCGCCAGTGGCCAACTTAAAACAAATGCAAGCAAATGACCACATATCTGCTGGATTAGAATATTTTGATCCAAGAATAACCTCGGTACTCCTATACTGCCG
>NW_019270695.1:0-207 GCF_002738365.1 Cucurbita moschata
GACTATGTGAAAAACCTTTGTTTCTTTCGATGTTTTTCGACGAATCTGTAAGGAAACGCTCAAGTTTAAGAGTCTTACACTTATAAATGGTGAAAATACGACTTTTTTTCACTTTCGATTCTGGGCCATTTTGCACTCAAAATCCATAGGTGTTAACATAGGAACTTTTTTTGCCCACTGAGACAGGGTCGTTAACTCGATCTGAAA
>NW_019270695.1:654-871 GCF_002738365.1 Cucurbita moschata
TGAGACAGGGTCGTTAACTCGATCTGAAAAGTTGTTTTCTCATTTCAGTATCATACCATATCCACTATAGATTGTCCTAAGCTTAAAATTTGGAAGAAAAAAAACATTTACTCGTGTCGAAAAGACTTCACAACCTCAACCCTTACGAAAAGACCCTCGTGGAGGAACCCGAATGACTATGTGAAAAACCTTTGTTTCTTTCGATGTTTTTCGACGA
>NW_019270696.1:0-871 GCF_002738365.1 Cucurbita moschata
CTAAACAGGAGTGAACCAGTCTGGTAAATGTCATCAAATTTAGTGCTTGACCTCTTAACCTATGTTCGGGGATCATTTTTGACACCCTTTGTATAGCTATTTCTTTTTCAAATCTCTTAGGTAGGTTTTAAACTGAGTCTAGTTTCTGAAACATAAAAAATCATCATAAGATGCTGAAACAAGGCAGTGACCGTGATTTTCTTCCTCTGAATATTCGTTTGTTTTCCAGCGATTCAACGAATATTTCTACATGAGTTCTTCACAAAATTTATAGTCCTACATATCACAGTTTATTTAAGACAGATTCTACCTAAATTGATTCGTAATCGAGCAAGTTATAAAGGTCAAAATTGGGTACTCAACGTTGTACTTATCCAAAATTTTAGTTTGTTTCTTTCTCTTGGTTTAGCTGGTTTAAATATTCTCTTTTCTCAATTCCTTCAGCAAAATTGTTTATATTTTCCCCTAAAGCTAATGGTATGAGACCCATGTCACGACTTGTATAATAGAGGTCGAATTTTAGATTAAAAATTCAAAAATTCTAAACTCGAANCCATGAATTTGTATAGACAAGTCTTAAAGGATTAGCTTAAACGTGGAGAATAAATTTTTCGATTTTCAAAAACTTCAGTCGAAATGTCAAGTCGTGTTCTCAATCCCATTCCTCTAGCTTAAGTGAAGTATAAGAAAGAATTTTTGTGATGGAAGTGTGCCTAATAGTACCTATATCGTCCTGCCTCATAACCACACCCTCTTGGTTTACTTCAGCGACAAACTGAGTTTCCTCTCAACTTTGGACGTCCATAACTTAAGTTGAAGTCACAAACTAGTGAGATACGAATCCCAACCTCTTCCATGATACTCCATCTTT
>NW_019270697.1:0-871 GCF_002738365.1 Cucurbita moschata
CGTGACTCGGTTTTTTAAATACGTAGTTCAAACGTCCAAGTTTAGGGTTTTCAAATTAGGGTTTCGATTTAAAGCACACTTTCTCTGATTTATGCATATTGTTCTTGGAAATTATATCCTAAATCATCAGGCGTAATCATTTCAAACAAAAGTTTCGAAGAACGTCGACCGTGACTCGGTTTTTTAAATACGTAGTTCAAACGAGCAAGTTTAGGGTTTCCAAATTAGGGTTTCGATTTAAAGCACACTTTCTCTGTTTTATGCACTGTGTTTCTTTGAAATTATATCCTAAATCATTAAGCGTAATAATTCCAAACAAAAGTTTCGAAGAACGTCGACCGTGACTCGGTTTTTTAAATACGTAGTTCAAACGAGCAAGTTTAGGGTTTCCAAATTAGGGTTTCGATTTAAACCATACTTTCTCTGTTTTATGCACTGTGTTTCTTGGAAATTATATCCTAAATCATCAGGCGTAATCATTTCAAACAAAAGTTTCGAAGAACGTCGACCGTGACTCGGTTTTTTAAATACGTAGTTCAAACGAGCAAGTTTAGGGTTTCCAAATTAGGGTTTCGATTTAAAGCACACTTTCTCTGTTTTATGCACTGTGTTTCTTGGAAATTATATCCTAAATCATCAGGCGTAATAATTCCAAACAAAAGTTTCGAAGAACGTCGACCGTGACTCGGTTTTTTAAATACGTAGTTCAAACGTCCAAGTTTAGGGTTTCCAAATTAGGGTTTTGATTTCAAACACACTTTCTTTGTTTTATGCACTGCGTTTCTTTGAAATTATATCATAAATCATCAGGCCTAATCATTCCAAACAAAAGTTTCGAAGAACGTCGACCGTGACTCGGTTTTTTAAATAC
>NW_019270698.1:0-871 GCF_002738365.1 Cucurbita moschata
CCTACGACACCCAGCATCTTCAGAACACCTGCAAAGGGAGAAAAGAGAGAAAATTTCGAGAGAGAGAGAGAGAGAGATTTCAGACAAACGTCGGCGAGTGTCCAGTTTCTCCGATGAGCCCTCAAACGACCTGTTACCACCATAAGAGGGATCCCTAACGAAAGCACAATAACTCAGGGTGCGTTTTGTGTTATTTCGTAAGCGTCATCGTCGGTAATCGAGGTCGGAAAAATTAGGTTTCTTAATCGATTCTTAGATCTATGGCTTTTAGGAGCTTTTAGGCCGCAAAACTCCCAGAAAAGAAAGAAGGACGACGAACAAAGAGGAAAAGGAAAGGAAGATGACCGAAATCGGCAACGGAAATGCCGCGGGAAAGAGAGAGAAAGCTCGCTGGAAAATCGGCCGAAGTCGGGTAAGGAAGACGAGATCCACGGATCCGGGTCAACCCGAACCCAGAACCCGGGAGAGCCAACCCGTTCCTCCCTTGGCCTCTGCCTTCGGCCCAGCCCAACTACAGCGGCCCAAACCTCAAACCGGCCCAGAAGCTACGGTTCAGTTGAACCAACCCAGACTAGACCCACGGTCCAATTGAGCCGGCCTGCAAACCAAACTCCTGTGGCCCAGCCCAGTAAGCCGAGGCCCAACGATTAGTCTTGGCCCAGTAGTCTTCCACAGCCCACGACCCGAACCGGACTGCGACCCGCGCTTCGACCCGACACTACCGCCCGACATGGCTTTCTCTGTTGCTGCCACGTGTCACACAGCGCCGCAGGCAGTCCCTCGGCTCAGCTCGGCGCAAACAGCTCGGGCTCCCTCCGACGACGCTCCGGCGGCTCTAATGGCTGTTCGGCTCGGCTCACCTGTTTTCAGC
>NW_019270699.1:0-871 GCF_002738365.1 Cucurbita moschata
TAAGTATCTCCAGTTTTACTACATATAAGAATATTTATTATGCTTATGCAATATCAGTCTTAGATGAGAGTTTTATTAAGTCACTCCTTAGTGTTACAAAGAAATTTGAGGAAATAACACTTTTTTTTAAAAAAAAGATGTTTATGCACAAATAGTAGAGGAAACTTTGAGGTTATATGAGCAAAGTGATCAATGATTAGATACTTTAGCAAGATTTGGAGTCTGTGACTTAAAAGATAAAGTAATACATATAGACTAATCAAGTCATGATCTAGTTAGAGGAAGAAACCAAATCACCTGAAAGAAATTGGGAAGGTTTGAATTAAGGTTGAATGTTATATCTAAGTTATTCCAACATTAATACAAACACGAGATTTGAGCCTTGAATCTACTTGAATTTTTTTAGATTATGGCCAGGACAACTTGCAGAGTTAAGTAGACCGAGCCATAGACACATGAGCTACTAAGTCAGGACTTCACACTCCTTAACCTTTTGTTTTAAAGAGCAATAGCTCTAGTCATTAAGAGGAAAGAATGAGTCCACACAACGATATATTGAACATTAAGAGCTGATCCAGATAGTTATTAAAAAGNCAAGCATATGAATCAAGACGGCAAGGTTAAAAGGTTTTCTCGGAGTTCGACATAGTTGTGTGAGTTAGAGTGATGTTGTTGGGCTCACTAATTTCCCATAGCTTAAGTAATTTTTATGAATCAGATATTTAACAAGGTTTCTAGACTTGATGTATAATAGTGTTCATATCGATTATACTGGCTAATCAGTGACAAAAAAGATAACAAGATGAGCCCTTAAACCAACTTGATACCTGTATATCAAGAGGGTGGATTGTGAGATCCCACAACAGTTGGA
>NW_019270700.1:0-870 GCF_002738365.1 Cucurbita moschata
CGAAAGTTTCAAAAAACGTCAACCGTGACTCAGTTTTTTAAGCACGTACTTCAAACGTCCCAGATTAGGGTTCGATTTTAATCTCTCTTTTACTGTTCTATGCACTCCGTTTCTTCGAAATTATATTTAAATTCAAGATGCCTGATCATTATCGAGAGGAATTTTGAAAAACGTCAAACGTGACTGGGTCTTTTTAGCATGTACTTCAAACGTCAAAGATTAGGGTTTCCGAATTAGGGTTTCGATTTTAAGCACTCTTTTATTGTTTCATGCACACCTCTTCTTAGAAATTCTATAATAATTCATTATGCCTGATCATTACCCACAGAAATTTCAAAAAACGTTGACCGTGACTCGGTTTTTCTTTAACATGTACTTCAAACGTCACAGATTAGGGTTTCCGAATTAGGGTTTCGATTTTAAGCACTCTTTTTCTGTTTTTTACACTCCGTTTCTTCGACATTCTATTTTAAATCATCAAGCCTAATCATTCGCAACGAAAGTTTCAAAAAACGTCAACCGTGACTCAGTTTTTTAAGCACGTACTTCAAACGTCCCAGATTAGGGTTCAATTTTAATCTCTCTTTTACTGTTCTATGCACTCCGTTTCTTCGAAATTATATTCTAATTCAACATGCCTGATCATTATCGACAGGAATTTTGAAAAACGTCAAACGTGACTTGGTCTTTTTAGCATGTACTTCAAACGTCACAGATTACGGTTTCCGAATTCGGGTGTCGAATTTAAGCACTCTTTTATTGTTTCATGCACACCTCTTCTTAGAAATTCTATAATAATTCATTATGCCTGATCATTACCCACAGAAATTTCAAAAAACGTTGACCGTGACTCGGTTTTTCTTTAACATG
>NW_019270701.1:0-310 GCF_002738365.1 Cucurbita moschata
AAAATAGTTATCAAATGGGCCTAATTTTTAACATATCTATCCCAAAGGGATGCATGGGCTCTAGTGGCAATGCTGCTTCAACTATGTGATAGACCCTGTGAAGTTAACATGACAATAATAGTAGGTTCTAAAGCACAAAAATATGTGGATAAATTTCATATATTGAGGTTGGATAAATTTCATATATTGAGGTGTGGAAAACATATACACACGGGCAACTAAAAATGATAGAACCACTATAAGGGCATTTGGTCAAGTGGTATGATTTTTTTTTTTTTTTACAAATTAGGTGGAATGAACAAACAAAAAT
>NW_019270701.1:549-870 GCF_002738365.1 Cucurbita moschata
AACTTGATCACAAGTTTTTCTTATTTGCATTGTAAAATTATGTATTTCTATGGATATCATTTCTATTTCTAGAATTGAAACAAAAACATGTAGATAAATTTCAAATATTGAGGCGCATAAAAGATATGGACCAGCAACTAAAAATGATAGATCCACTAAAAGGCATTTGGTCTAGTGGTATGATTCTCGCTTCAGGTGCGAGAGGTCTTGAGTTTGATTCTCAAAATGCCCCAATAATTATATCAAATTGAAGCATGCTTAGATGGATATTTGGAAAGAAAAAAAAAGAGGAAGCTATATTTAATTATAATTTACAAGTCT
>NW_019270702.1:0-870 GCF_002738365.1 Cucurbita moschata
GGGTTTCGATTTCAAGCACACTATATCTGTTTTATGCACTGTGTTTCATTGAAATTATATCCTAAATCATCAGGCGTAATCAATCCAAACAAAAGTTTCGAAGAACGTCGACCGTGACTCGGTTTTTAAAATACGTAGTTCAAACGTCCAAGTTTAGGGTTTCCAAATTAGGGTTTCGATTTAAAGCACACTTTCTCCGTTTTATGCACTGTGTTTCTTTGAAATTATATCCTAAATCATCAGGCGTAATAATTCCAAACAAAAGTTTCGAAGAACGTCGACCGTGACTCGGTTTTTTAAATACGTAGTTCAAACGTCCAAGTTTAGGGTTTCCAAATTAGGGTTTCGATTTAAAGCACACTTTCTCTGTTTTATGCACATGGTTTCTTTGAAATTATATCCTAAATCATCAGGCGTAATAATTCCAAACAAAAGTTTCGAAGAACGTCGACCGTGACTCGGTTTTTTAAATACGTAGTTCAAACGTCCAAGTTTAGGGTTTCCAAATTAGGGTTTCGATTTCAAGCACACTATATCTGTTTTATGCACTGTGTTTCTTTGAAATTATATCCTAAATCATCAGGCGTAATAATTCCAAACAAAAGTTTCGAAGAACGTCGACCGTGACTCGGTTTTTTAAATACGTAGTTCAAACGTCCAAGTTTAGGGTTTCCAAATTAGGGCTTCGATTTCAAGCACACTATATCTGTTTTATGCACTGTTTTTCTTTGAAATTATATCATAAATCACCAGGCGTAATCATTCCAAACAAAAGTTTCGATGAACGTCGACCGTGACTCGGTTTTTTAAATACGTAGTTCAAACGTCCAAGTTTAGGGTTTCCAAATTAGGGTTTCGATTTAAAGCACA
>NW_019270703.1:0-225 GCF_002738365.1 Cucurbita moschata
AAATTAGGGTTTCGATTTAAAGCACACTTTCTCTGATTTATGCACTGTGTTTCTTGGAAATTATATCCTAAATCATCAGGCGTAATCATTCCAAACAAAAGTTTTGAAGAACGTCGACCGTGACTCGATTTTTTAAATATGTAGTTCAAACGTCCAAGTTTAGGGTTTCCAAAGTAGGGTTTCGATTTAAAGCACACTTTCTCTGTTTTATGCACTGTGTTTCTT
>NW_019270703.1:405-870 GCF_002738365.1 Cucurbita moschata
AACAAAAGTTTCGAAGAACGTCGATCGTGACTCGGTTTTTTAAATACGTAGTTCAAACGAGCAAGTTTAGGGTTACCAAATTAGGGTTTCGATTTAAAGCACACTTTCTCTTATTTATGCACTGTGTTTCTTGGAAATTATATCCTAAATCATCAGGCGTAATCATTCAAAATAAAAGTTTCGAAGAACGTCGACCGTGACTCGGTTTTTTAAATACGTAGTTCAAACGTCCAAGTTTAGGTTTTCCAAATTAGGGTTTCGATTTCAAGCACACTATATCTGTTTTATGCACTGTGTTTCTTTGAAATTATATCCTAAATCATCAGGCGTAATAATTTCAAACAAAAGTTTCGAAGAACGTCGACCGTGAATCGGTTTTTTAAATACGTAGTTCAAACATCCAAGTTTAGGGTTTTTAAATTAGGGTTTCGATTTAAAGCACACTTTCTCTGATTTATGCACTGT
>NW_019270704.1:0-869 GCF_002738365.1 Cucurbita moschata
CTACAATTTGTGTAATGCTCTTTTTGAAGTCGGGCTCGAGATAATCTTTATTCTTACAAGAATATGTTTAAAATTCACATTTTAAATCATATTATCTTGCTTAATTCATTTTGACATAATATTGTTGTCGAGAATTGAACTTGAGACCTCTCAACACCCAAAACAATAATCATACCACTTAGTTGCTAGTCTATATATGAAACTTATATAAGTTGCCCATTGATAACTATTTCTTTTTTTTTTTTGTTTTTTGTTTCCTTTTGGAGGGCATTCCGAGAATTGAACTTGAGACCTCTTGCACCCAAAGCAAGAATCATACCACTAAACCAAATGCCCTTATAATAGACCATATATTAAGTTGTTTCTGTTATGTATCATCATTATTTCATTTATTATTTTGTTAATGAAATCCATGAGCAATTATTATTATATCTTTTAGATCTAGACTGCTGTTAAATTATTTACATTGGGTTTACGATAATTACTGTAGAGAGAAGAAAAAAGAATAGAAGTAGTGTAAAAAGAATAAAAGTTATGTTCTAAAAAATACTGTAGAGAGAAGAAAAAAAATAGAAGTAGTGTAAAAATGTGATAGTTCCATTTGAGACATATGTCGTGGAGTACACAAGTATTAAAAGAGCATTTACTGTAGAAAGATAATTATTGTAGAGAGAAGAAAAAAGAATAGAAGTAGTAGAGAGAAAAAAAATTACTAGAGAAGAAAAAAGAATAGAAGTAGTAAAGAGAAGAAAAATTACTGTAGAGAGAAGAAAAAAGAATAGAAGTATTGTAAAAAGATAATTACTGTAGAGAGAAGAAAAAAGAATAGAAATAGTGTAAAAAGAATAAAAGTTATGTTCTAAAAAAGA
>NW_019270705.1:0-869 GCF_002738365.1 Cucurbita moschata
TCAAGACAAATAAGTATCATGATGCGAGCAAGGAGGATAGTGCATTATCCAACACACCATAAAAAATGTGCATTCAACCCAAGTTGAGATGTAAGTAAGAAAGAGGCAACAATGTCGACATGAATGTTTAAGCATGATGATTTAGAATAGAATGTCGAAGAAACGGAGTGTATAAAACAATAAAAAAAAAAGTGATTAAAATCGAACCCTAATTCGCAAACACCGAAACCAGGACGTTTGAAGCACGTGCTAAAAAAACCGAGTAACTGTCCATCTTTTTCGTAACTTTTGTGGGGAATGATTAAGCATAATGATTTAGAACAGAATTTCAAACTAACAGAGTGTATAAAATAGCAAAAAAATGTGCATAAAATCGAAACCCTAATTTGAAAACCCAAAAACGAGGACGTTTGAAGCACGTGCTAAAAAACACGAGTAACTGTCCATCTTTTTCGTAACTTTTGTGGGGAATGATTAAGCATAATGATTTAGAACAGAATTTCAAACTAACAGAGTGTATAAAATAGCAAAAAAATGTGCATAAAATCGAAACCCTAATTTGAAAACCCAAAAACGAGGACGTTTGAAGCACGTGCTAAAAAACACGAGTAACTGTCCATCTTTTTCGTAACTTTTGTGGGGAATGATTAAGCATAATGATTTAGAACAGAATTTCAAACTAACAGAGTGTATAAAATAGCAAAAAAATGTGCATAAAATCGAAACCCTAATTTGAAAACCCAAAAACGAGGACGTTTGAAGCACGTGCTAAAAAACACGAGTAACTGAACATCTTTTTCGAAACTTTTGTGGGAAATAATAAGGCATGATGATTTAAAACAGAACTTCAAACTAACGTTGTGTATAAA
>NW_019270706.1:0-321 GCF_002738365.1 Cucurbita moschata
CCATTAATGAATCAATCGAGCTCATGGAAAAAAACAATCTAAAACTTGAGATATTTGACCGTATGACCATTCGGAAAAATTGTATCTAGGCCTGACAGACCAAAAATGTCTCAAAATGTACTATATAGGGGGGTGACTAGTCTGCATGGGCTGGGCACGGGGGTACCCCCTATATCTTCTGCCATCCCCACGCTCCAAGCACTATGTGCCGCACATGGGCATATGCTTGGGGCGTGGGGGTGGTGGTCGGAGGTTGAGGGCGTTTGACGGCGGTGGTGCGGTGGTGGAACGTGCACGGTGGGGCGGTGTCAGAACGTTCCT
>NW_019270706.1:331-902 GCF_002738365.1 Cucurbita moschata
GCGCGCGCGCCCCGCCCAGCCCGCGTGCTCCAGCGCGCGCGCGCCCCGCCCAGCCCGCGTGCTCCAGCGCGCGCGCGCCCCGCCCAGCCCGCGTGCTCCAGCGCGCGCGCGCCCCGCCCAGCCCGCGTGCTCCAGCGCGCGCGCGCCCCGCCCAGCCCGCGTGCTCCAGCGCGCGCGCCCCGCCCAGCCCGCGTGCTCCAGCGCGCGCGCGCCCCGCCCAGCCCGCGTGCTCCAGCGCGCGCGCGCCCCGCCCAGCCCGCGTGCTCTCGCGCGGGCGCCCGCCCCGCCCACGTTCTCCCGCACGCGCGCGCGCCCCGCCCAGCCCGCGTGCTCTCGCGCGGGCGCCCTCCCCGCCCCGCCCCGCCCGCCTCCTGCTGCGCGCGCGCCCGCGCCCACGCCCCATCCATCACCCATTAATTGTGAAAGTACATGTGGAGTGGTCGGTTTGTTGTAATTTTTTTTCTGGGAGCTAAGCAACATGAAAGAATGATTCCCACAAAATTTCAGATTTTTTTGAAAACTCTAGCTATTTTTTCTAATTTCTTATTATTTAATATTTAAAAATTCATTA
>NW_019270707.1:0-869 GCF_002738365.1 Cucurbita moschata
TTATAATATGTTGCATGAACGCTTCTTTTCACCGAAGATGAAGCACGATGTTCACAAGTTTTGTAGCCAAGAATAATTATTTAGGGATGATGCAAAGCATGTTGCTGGCTTATTATATAGGGAAATAATAAGATTACATGGAAACCCAAGAATAATTGTTAGAGATAGGGACGTTAAACTTAAGTCACTTTTGGAATGTATTGTAGGGTAAAGTTGGTACCAAGTTGTTGTTTTAAACTACATGTCATCCTCTGACTGGTAGACTGATGGGCTATTATTTACAAGAATATTATGTCTTGGGACGAAAGTTTGTCATTTGTAGAGTTTGCATATAACAGAGCAATTCATAGTACCACTCATTGTTCTTCTTTCGAAGTTGTTTATGAATTTATTCCACTTACTCTTCTTGATTTGCTTTCCCTATTCCTTCTAATATTTGTTGTGAGTGAAGCAACAACAAGTAAGGAAAATTTGATCAAAGTACTGCACAAAGAGGTGAAGGGTTGCTTCTGTTGGGTTTTATGTCCTAAAACTCATAGTTTGTAAACAAAGATATATTCTATTTTTAATAAAGTTATTATTAATGTTTATTCAGTAAAAATTGTTATTGAATAAAGTGAACTTTACGATCATTAATCTAAATCCAATAAACTAAGAACACTCTGGCTATAGTATGATTACTTGAACTATATGTAGAGACATAAGAGTGGATCAAGTTAAAGTATATAGTCAAAATGACCTATAGTATAAGAATAAGGCTGAGTACCTTATTCTGGGGACACTATGGCTGCGGCCCACTTTTGTATATGATATAAACAATGTGATCACTAAATTGTGCATGTGGAGACATGTGAGTGGGGGCGTCCTAT
>NW_019270708.1:0-869 GCF_002738365.1 Cucurbita moschata
AATTCGGAAACCCTGATTTTGGACATTCGAAGAACGTGCTAAAAAAGCTGGGTCACGGTCGACGTTTTTTGAAACTTTTGCGTCGAATATTAGGCTTGATGATTTAGAATAGAATTTCGAAGTAACGTATTGCAGAAAACAATAAAAGAGTAATTAAAATCGAAACCCTAATTCGGAAACCCTGATTTTGGACATTCGAAGAACGTGCTAAAAAAGCCGAGTCACGGTCGACGTTTTTCGAAACTTATGCGGCGAATGTTTAGGCTTGATGATTTAGAATGAATTTCGAAGTAACGGATTGCAGAAAACAATAAAAGAGTAATTAAAATCGAAACCCTAATTCGGAAACCCTGATTTTGGACATTCGAAGAACGTGCTAAAAAAGCCGAGTCTTGGTCGACGTTTTTCGATACTTTTGTGGCGAATGATTAAGCTTGATGATTTATTTTAGAATTTTGAAGTAACGGAGTGCAGAAAACAGTAAAAGCGTGCTTAAAATCGAAACCCTAATTCGGAAACCCTGAGTTTGGACATTCGAAGAACATGCTAAAAAGCCGAGTAACGGTCGACGTTTTTCGAAACTTTTGCGGTGAATGATTAGGCTTGATGAGTTAGAATAGAATTCCGAAGTAACGGAGTGCAGAAAACAGTAAAAGAGTGCTTAAAATCGAAACCCTAATTCGGAAACCCTGGTTTTGGAACTTCGAAGAACGTGTAAAAAAGCCAAGTCACGGTCGACGTTTTTTGAAACTTTTGCGGCGAATGATTAGGCTTGATGATTTAGAATAGAATTCCGAAGTAACGAAGTGCAGAAAACAGTAAAGGAGTGCTTAAAATCAAACCCTAATTTTAGACATTCAAAGAACGTT
>NW_019270709.1:0-870 GCF_002738365.1 Cucurbita moschata
TCATCATGTACTTCAAACATCACAGATTAGGGTTTCCGAATTAGGGTTTTGATTTTAAGCACTCTTTTACTGTTTTTCACACTCCGTTTCTTCGACATTCTATTTTAAATCATCAAGCCTAATCATTAGCAACGAAAGTTTCAAAAAACGTCGACCGTGACTCAGTTTTTTTATCACGTACTTCAAACGTCCTAGATTAGGGTTCGATTTTAATCTCTCTTTCACTGTTCTATGCACTCCGTTTCTTCGAAATTATATTCTAATTCAACATGCCTGATCATTATCGACAGGAATTTTGAAAAATGTCAAACGTGACTAGGTCTTTTTAGCATGTACTTCAAACTTTAGAGATTAGGGTTTCCGAATTAGGGTTTCGATTTTAAGGACTCTTTTATTGTTTCATGCACACATCTTCTTAGAAATTCTATAATAATTCATTATGCCTGATCATTACCCACAGAAATTTCGAAAAACGTTGACCGTGACTCGGTTTTTTTCATCATGTACTTCAAACATCACAGATTAGGGTTTCCGAATTAGGGTTTTGATTTTAAGCACTCTTTTACTGTTTTTCACACTCCGTTTCTTCGACATTCTATTTTAAATCATCAAGCCTAATCATTCGCAACGAAAGTTTCAAAAAACGTCGACCGTGACTCAGTTTTTTAGCACGTACTTCAAACGTCCCAGATTAGGGTTCGATTTTAATCTCTCTTTTACTGTTTTATGCACTGCGGAGTGATCGAAATTATATTCTAATTCAACATGCCCGATCATTATCGACAGGAATTTTGAAAAACGTCAAACGTGACTGGGTCTTTTTAGCATGTACTTCAAACGTCACAGATTAGGGTTTCCGAATTTAGGGTT
>NW_019270710.1:0-272 GCF_002738365.1 Cucurbita moschata
ATGTCCAAACTCAGGGTTTCTGAATTAGGGTTTCGATTTTAATTACTCTTTTACTGTTTTCTCCCCTCCGTTACTTCGAAATTCTATTCTAAATCATCAAGCCTAATCATTAGCCACAAAAGTTTCGAAAAACGTCGTCCGTGACTCGGCTTTTTTAGCACGTTCTTTGAATGTCCAGACTCAGGGTTTTCGAATTAGGGTTTCGATTTTAAGCACTCTTTTACTATTTTTTGCACTCCGTTACTTCGAAATTCTATTCTAAATCATCTAGC
>NW_019270710.1:672-868 GCF_002738365.1 Cucurbita moschata
CCCTCCGTTACTTCGAAATTCTATTCTAAATCATCAAGCCTAATCATTAGCCACAAAAGTTTCGCAAACCGTCGTCCGTGACTCGGCTTTTTTAGCACGTTCTTTGAATGTCCAGACTCAGGGTTTTCGAATTAGGGTTTCGATTTTAAGCACTCATTTACTATTTTCTGCACTCCGTTACTTCGAAATTCTATTC
>NW_019270711.1:0-868 GCF_002738365.1 Cucurbita moschata
ACATCAGCAACTTAGGCGATCAAATAGAATCCGAAGGCCAAATCCTAAGTATGCAAATGCAGCTATTGTAGAAGACAGAGTTTCCGAACTAGAGACATATGAAGATGCATCACAAAACTCGGTTTGGGAGAAAGCGATGGAGGAAGAAATTATAGCCCTAGAGCATAATCAAACTTGGGAACTAGTGCGAAGACGTAGAAGCTGATCACACAGAAGTTGATCGCATAGATGAAGGATTGTTTCTCTGCCAACAAAAGTATACAAGAGATATGCTTTGGAAGTTCAACATGTTATAGTGCAAGCTTCGACGGAGACAAATGCCAAGATTTGTGAACACGAAGAAAAAAAGTTGAATGATGAAACGACATACCGACAACTAGTAGGTAGTCTTATCTACCTAACTTTAACTCGNTTTTTTCAGATATGTCAAAGGTACAATCGACTATGGTCTTTTGAACAAAAGAAGCAAAGACTGAAAACTAGTTGGATACTATGATGCTGACAATGCAGGAGACCACGAAGCTCGGGGATCAACCATTGGGTATGTGTTCAAGTTTTTTTCGGGAACAATTTCTTGGTGTAGCAAGAGACAACCAACAGTATCATTATCAACTACACAAGCAGAGTATAGAGCAGCAGCTCGAGCGGCTCAGAAAAGTACACGATTGAAACTCTTGATGGAAGATTCGCACCAGAAAATTGACTATCCAATATCACTTCATTGCGACAACTATTAAACAAGTCTACAAACCTCCTTTAATATTTAATTCGAGTCAAATACTTAAGCTACGGAGAATTAATGAGCCTAAAGACATCACTCAAACCTATATGTCGAGCATAGAAAAGTCTTTAAATGTAATAGCAAAAA
>NW_019270712.1:0-127 GCF_002738365.1 Cucurbita moschata
ACCGTGACTCGGTTTTTTAAATACGTAGTTCAAACGTCCAAGTTTAGGGATTGCTAATTAGGGTTTCGATTTCAAGCACACTTTCTCTGTTTTATGCACTGTGTTTCTTTGAAATTATATCATAAAT
>NW_019270712.1:644-868 GCF_002738365.1 Cucurbita moschata
ATCAGGCGTAATCATTCCAAACAAAAGTTTCGAAGAACGTCGACCGTGACTCGGTTTTTTAAATACGTAGTTCAAACGTCCAAGTTCAGGGTTTCCGAATTAGGGTTTCGATTTAAAGCACACTTTCTTTGTTTTATGCACTGTGTTTCTTTGAAGTTATATCATAAATCATCAGGCGTAATAATTCAAAACAAAAGTTTCGAAGAACGTCGACCGTGACTCGG
>NW_019270714.1:0-867 GCF_002738365.1 Cucurbita moschata
CTACGTATTTAAAAAACCGAGTCACGGTCGACGTTCTTCGAAACTTTTGTTTGGAATGATTACGCGTGATGATTTAGGATATAATTTTCAAGAAACACAGTGCATAAATCAGAGAAAGTGTGCTTTAAATCGAAACCCTAATTTGGAAACCCTAAACTTGGACGTTTGAACTACGTATTTAAAAAACTGAGTCACGGTCGACGTTCTTCGAAACTTTTGTTTGGAATGATTAGGCCTTCTGATTTAGGATATAATTTCCAAGAAACAATGTGCATAAATCTTAGAAAGTGTGCTTTAAATCGAAACCCTAATTTGGAAACCCTAAACTTGGACGTTTGAACTACGTATTTAAAAAACCGAGTCACTGTCGAAGTTCTTCGAAACTTTTGTTTGGAATTATTACGCCTCATGATTAAGGATATAATTTCAAAGAAACACAGTGCATAAAACAGAGAAAGTGTGCTTGAAATCGAAACCCTAATTTGGAAACCCTAAACTTGGACGTTTGAACTACCTATTTAAAAAACCGAGTCACTGTCGAAGTTCTTCGAAACTTTTGTTTGGAATTATTACGCCTCATGATTTAGGATATAATTTCAAAGAAACACAGTGCATAAAACATAGAAAGTGTGCTTTAAATCGAAACCCTAATTTGGAAACCCTAAACTTGGACGTTTGAACTACGTATTTAAAAAACCGAGTCACTGTCGAAGTTCTTCGAAACTTTTGTTTTGAATTAGTACGCCTCATGATTTAGGATATAATTTCAAAGAAACACAGTGCATAAAACAGAGAAAGTGTGCTTTAAATCGAAACCCTAATTTGGAAACCCTAAACTTGGACGTTTGAACTACGTATTTAAAAAAC
>NW_019270715.1:0-867 GCF_002738365.1 Cucurbita moschata
GATGATTTAGAATAGAATTTCGAAGTAACGGAGCGCAGAAAACAGTAAAAGAGTGCTTAAAATCGAAACCCTTAATGGAAAACCCTGATTTTGGAAATCGTAGTACGTGCTAAAAAAACAGAGTCACCATCCACGTTTTTTGAAACTTTTGCGGGGAATGATTAGGCTTGATAAGTTAGAATAGAATTCCGAAGTAACGGAGTGCAGAAAACAGTAAAAGAGTGCTTAATATCGAAACCCTAATATANCGAAACCCTAATATAGAAACCCTAAGTTTGGACATTCGAAGATCGTGCTAAAAAAGCCGAGTCACGGGCGACGTTTTTCGAAACTATTGCGGCGAATGTTTAGGCTTGATAATTTAGAATAGAATTTCGAAGTAACGAAGTGCAGAAAACAGTAAAAGAGTGCTTAAAATCGAAACCCTAATTCGGAAACCCTGATTTTGGACATTCGAAGAACGTGCTAAAAAAGCCGAGTCACGGTCGACGTTTTTCGAAACTATTGCGGCGAATGTTTAGGCTTGATAATTTAGAATAGAATTTCGAAGTAACGAAGTGCAGAAAACAGTAAAAGAGTGCTTAAAATCGAAACCCTAATTCGGAAACCCTGATTTTGGACATTCGAAGAACGTGCTAAAAAAGCCGAGTCACGGTCGACGTTTTTCCATACTTTTGCGGCGAATGATTAGGCTTGATGATTTATTTTAGAATTTCGAAGTAACGGAGTGCAGAAAAAATTAAAAGAGTGCTTAAAATCGAAACCCTTAATGGAAAACCCTGATTTTGGAAATCGTAGTACGTGCTAAAAAAACAGAGTCACGATCCACGTTTTTTGAAACTTTTGCGGGGAATGATTAGGCTTGAT
>NW_019270716.1:0-867 GCF_002738365.1 Cucurbita moschata
ACTCCGTTTCTTCGACATTCTTTTTTAAATCATCAAGATTAATTATTCGCAACGAAAGTTTCAAAAAACGTCGACCGTGACTCAGTTTTTTTAGCACGTACTTCAAACGTCCCTATTAGGGTTCGATCTCTCTTTTACTGTTCTATGCACTCCGTTTCTTCGAAATTATATTCTAATTCAACATCCCTGATCATTATCGACAGGAATTTTGAAAAACGTCAAACGTGACTGGGTTTTTTAGCATGTACTTCAATCGTCACAGATTAGGTTTTTCGAATTAGGGTTTCGATTTTAAGCACTCTTTTATTGTTTCATGCACACCTCTTCTTAGAAATTCTATAATAATTCATGATGCCTAATCATTACCCACAGAAATTTTGACAAACGTTGACCGTGACTCGGTTTTTTTTTTATCATGTACTTCAAACGTCACAGATTAGGGTTTCCGAATTAGGGCTTCGATTTTAAGCACTCTTTTACTGTTTTTTACACTCCGTTTCTTCGACATTCTTTTTTAAATCATCAAGATTAATTATTCGCAACGAAAGTTTCAAAAAACGTCGACCGTGACTCAGTTTTTTTAGCACGTACTTCAAACGTCCCTATTAGGGTTCGATTTTAATCTCTCTTTTACTGTTCTATGCACTCCGTTTCTTCGAAATTATATTCTAATTCAACATCCCTGATCATTATCGACAGGAATTTTGAAAAACGTCAAACGTGACTGGGTTTTTTAGCAGTTACTTCAATCGTCACAGATTAGGTTTTTCGAATTAGGGTTTCGATTTTAAGCACTCTTTTATTGTTTCATGCACACCTCTTCTTAGAAATTCTATAATAATTCATTATGCCTGATCAGAATTAGGG
>NW_019270717.1:0-867 GCF_002738365.1 Cucurbita moschata
CTTCGATAAGCTAAATAGGGCACAGCTTTAATAACTCAATTTTAAAAACTTCAAAGCACACCTATAATAACTCAATTTTCAAGACTTCAAATCATTTTTCATGCACGTACTGACAAAGAAAAAAATTTATAAAAATTAGAACAAGATTCGAAAACTATGGACAAAAACTCATAACACATAGAACTGACGGCTCGAGACAACTCTCCTCTGTGACCTTAACTAACAATCAGTAATCCCCCACACAGGAAAAGTAATATATACTGCAACTAAATACGTAACCTACTTGTAGGCGGTAATCGAATCCTTGATCGAGCGAGTTGTCACGGGTTTTTCTCAAGGTTATAGAAAGTTTAGGTGTAGATTATATGTAAGACCCTAATTTTCTAACGACCTAGAGTCACTACAATATGCATGATGTAACTGCTTTATGCGAAAATATTTTTTACATTAGGTTTTTATATCGAAGGGACCCCTAAAAAGAACTCAACATTATTACGAAGGTTGCTAGATTAAGACTATGTAACAATGTTAGGAATCACGAACCTCCATAATTATATGACATTGTCCACTTTAGTTGAAGGGTTAAATTTTTCCACATACTAAAATGGAGTGATTTATTCCCATTGCTAAAAAGAGAGCTTGAACCTCCCCAACCTTATCGTTAACAATCACACGCTCTAACCAACTGAATTATTCCAATAAATTATGAGTATTAGCCTAGATATGGTCTATTTTGGCTTGTTACATATCGTCATCTAGGAAATGCTTGGTTCTCCTCTCCAATTGCTAGCAGATATTGTTTGTTTTAGCCTATTACGTATCGTCGTAAGTTTAAAAGTTTTAAAATGCATTTTTTAGGGAGAGATT
>NW_019270718.1:0-256 GCF_002738365.1 Cucurbita moschata
TACTTCGAAATTCTATTCTAAATCATCAAGCCTAATCATTCGCCGCAACAGTTTCGAAAAACGTCGACCGTGACTCGGCTTTTTTAGAACGTTCTTTGAATGTCTAAAATTAGGGTTTCGATATTAACCACTCTTTTACTGTTTTCGGCACTTCGTTACTTTGAAATTCTATTCTAAATCATCAAGCCTAATCATTCGATGCAAAAGTTTCAAAAAACGTCGACCGTGACTCGGCTTTTTTAGCACGTTCTTCGAA
>NW_019270718.1:661-867 GCF_002738365.1 Cucurbita moschata
AAATCATCAAGCCTAAACATTCGCCGCAAAAGTTTCGAAAAACGTCGACCGTGACTCGGCTTTTTTAGCACGATATTCGAATGTCCAAACTCAGGGTTTTCGAATTAGGGTTTCGATTTTAAGCACGCTTTTACTGTTTTCTGCACTCCGTTACTTAAAAATTCTAAAATAAATCATCAAGCCTAATCATTCGCCGCAAAAGTATC
>NW_019270719.1:0-276 GCF_002738365.1 Cucurbita moschata
CGAATGATTAGGCTTGATGATTTAGAATAGAATTTCGAAGTAACGGAGTGCAAAAAACAGTAAAAGAGTGTTTAAAATCGAAACCCTAATTCGGAAACCCTTATTTTGGAAATCGAAGTACATGATAGAAAAACCGAGTCACGGTCGACGTTTTTCGAAACTTTTGCGGCGAATGATTAGGCTTGATGAGTTAGAATAGAATTCCGAAGTAACGGAGTGCAGAAAACAGTAAAAGAGTGCTTAAAATCGAAACCCTAATTCGGAAACCCTGAGTTT
>NW_019270719.1:671-867 GCF_002738365.1 Cucurbita moschata
AGCCGAGTCACGGTCGACGTTTTTCGAAACTTTTGCGGCGAATGATTTGGCTTGATGATTTAGAATATTATTTCGAAGTAACGAAGTGCAGAAAACAGTAAAGGAGTGCTTAAAATTGAAACCCTGATTTTGGACATTCGAAGAACGTGCTAAAAAAGCCGAGTCACGGTCGAAATTTTTCGAAACTTTTGCGGCG
>NW_019270720.1:0-867 GCF_002738365.1 Cucurbita moschata
CAAGACACACATAACATAGAAGCATACCCACGACAATAACTACACGACAATAACCACACCCCCCCCACCCCTCCTTTCCGTATACAATGCCAAACTTAAAGAGACTACCCATCCCGCCACTGCAGGACACGCTCAACCGCTACCTGGCACGCGTGGAACCCCTGCAGGACGAGCGCCAAAACCGCCGTACGCGCCGCACTGTGCTCTCCGCAGAAAACCTGGACGCATTGAACACGCTGCACGAGCGGCTGCTAGAATACGACGCACGGCTCGCGGAAAGCAACCCAGAGTCCTCATACATCGAGCAGTTCTGGTATGACGCGTACTTGCTATATGATGCAACTGTCGTTCTCAACGTCAACCCGTACTTCCAACTGCAGGACGACCCAACCATCAAAGACACACCAGAGACGGCGGCACAGGGCCCCTATGGCGCACACACGGTGCAGGTTCGTCGTGCCGCACGACTCACCACCTCTATTCTCAAGTTCATCCGCCAGATTCGCCACGGCACACTCCGCACAGACACTGTGCGCGGCAAAACGCCGCTGTCGATGGACCAGTATGAGCGGCTATTCGGCTCCAGTAGAATCCCTCCGGGTCCCGGCGAGCCCTCTTGCCACTTGCAAACAGACGCCACGTCGCATCACGTGGTGGCGATGTATCGTGGCCAGTTCTACTGGTTCGACGTGCTGGACACACGCAACGAGCCCATCTTCGCCACCCCAGAACAACTGGAGTGGAACCTCTACTCGATCATCATGGACGCGGAATCCGCCGGAAGCGGATCCGCGCCCTTTGGCGTGTTCACCACAGAGTCGCGCCGCGTGTGGTCCAACATCAGGGACTATCTGTTCCATGCGGACG
>NW_019270721.1:0-867 GCF_002738365.1 Cucurbita moschata
CATAATTAGGGTTCCGAATCAGGGTTTCGATTTTAAGCACTCTTTTACTGTTTTCTGCACTCCGTTACTTTGAAATTCTATTATAAATCATCAACCTTAATCATTCGCCGCAAAAGTTTCGAAAAACGTCGACCGTGACTCGGTGTTTTTAGCACGTTCTTCGAACGTCCATAATTAGGGTTCCGAATCAGGGTTTCGATTTTAAGCACTCTTTTACTGTTTTCTGCACTCCGTTACTTAATTAGGGTTCCGAATCAGGGTTTCGATTTTAAGCACTCTTTTACTGTTTTCTGCACTCCGTTACTTTGAAATTCTATTATAAATCATCAACCTTAATCATTCGCCTTTTACTGTTTTCTGCACTCCGTTACTTTGAAATTCTATTATAAATCATCAACCTTAATCATTCGCCGCAAAAGTTTCGAAAAACTCCGTTACTTTGAAATTCTATTATAAATCATCAACCTTAATCATTCGCCGCAAAAGTTTCGAAAAACATCGACCGTGACTCGGTTTTTTTAGCTCGTTCTTCGAACGTCCAAAATCAGGGTTGTTTCGAAAAACATCGACCGTGACTCGGTTTTTTTAGCTCGTTCTTCGAACGTCCAAAATCAGGGTTCCGAATTAGGGTTTCGATTTTAAGCACTCTTTTACTGTTTTCTGCACGAACGTCCAAAATCAGGGTTACGAATTGGGGTTTCGATTTTAAGCACTCTTTTACTGTTTTCTGCACTCCGTTACTTCGAAATTCTATTCTAAATCATCAAGCCTAATCATTCGTCGCAAAAGTTTCGAAAATGTCGACCGTGACACGGTTTTTTAAGCACGTTCTTCGGACGTCATATATCAGGGTTCCGAATCAGGGTT
>NW_019270722.1:0-866 GCF_002738365.1 Cucurbita moschata
TCGAGGAGCCGAATGACTATGTGAAAAACCTTTGTTTCTTTCGATGTTTTTCGACGAATCTGTAAGGAAACGCTCAAGTTTAAGAGTCTTACACATATAAATGTTGAAAATACGACTTTTTTTCACTATCGCTTCCGGGCCATTTTGCACTCAAAATCCATAGGTGTTAACATAGGAACTTTTTTTGCCCATTGAGACAGGGTCGTTAACTCGATCTGAAAAGTTGTTTTCTCGTTTTAGTATCATACCATATCCACTAAAGATTGTCCTAAGCTGAAAATATGGAAGAAAAAAAACATTTACTCGTGTCGAAAAGACTTCACAACCTCAACCCTTACGAAAAGACCCTCGTGGAGGCACCCGGATGACTATGTGAAAAACCTTTGTTTCTTTCGATGTTTTTCGACGAATCTGTAAGGAAACGCTCAAGTTTAAGAGTCTTACACATATAAATGTTGAAAATACGACTTTTTTTCACTTTCGCTTCCGGGCCATTTTGCACTCAAAATCCATAGGTGTTAACATAGGAACTTTTTTTGCCCATTGAGACAGGGTCGTTAACTCGATCTGAAAAGTTGTTTTCTCGTTTTAGTATCATACCATATCCACTAAAGATTGTCCTAAGCTGAAAATATGGAAGAAAAAGAACATTTACTCGTGTCGAAAAGACTTCACAACCTCAACCCTTACGAAAAGACCCTCGTGGAGGCACCCGGATGACTATGTGAAAAACCTTTGCTTCTTTCGATGTTTTTCGACGAATCTGTAAGGAAACGCTCAAGTTTAAGAGTCTTACACATATAAATGTTGAAAATACGACTTTTTTTCACTTTCGCTTCCGGGCCATTTTGCACTCAAAATCCATA
>NW_019270723.1:0-247 GCF_002738365.1 Cucurbita moschata
TTTTTTCCCCGTTGAGACAGGGTCGTTAACTCGATCTGAAAAGTTGTTTTCTCGTTTTAGTATCATACCATATCCACTAAAGATTGTCCTAAGCTTGAAATATGGAACAAAAAAAACATTTACTCGTTTCGACAAGACTTCACAACCTCAACCTTCATGGAAAGACCCTCGTGGAGGCACCCGAATGACTATCTGAAAAACCTTTGTTTCTTTCGATGTTTTTCGACGAATCTGTAAGGAAACGCTC
>NW_019270723.1:670-866 GCF_002738365.1 Cucurbita moschata
AAATACGAATTTTTTTCACTTTCGCTTCCGGGCCATTTTGCACTCAAATTCAATAGGTGTTAACTTAGAAACTTTTTTCCCCGTTGAGACAGGGTCGTTAACTCGATCTGAAAAGTTGTTTTCTCGTTTTAGTATCATACCTTATCCACTAAAGATTGTCCTAAGCTTGAAATATGGAAGAAAAAAAACATTTACT
>NW_019270724.1:0-220 GCF_002738365.1 Cucurbita moschata
AGAAACGGAGTGCATAGAACAGTAAAAGAGAGATTAAAATCGAACCCTAATAGGGACGTTTGAAGTACGTGCTAAAAAAACTGAGTCACGATCGACGTTTTTTGAAACTTTCGTTGCGAATGATTAGTCTTGATGATTTAAAAAAGAATGTCGAAGAAACGGAGTGTAAAAAACAGTAAAAGAGTGCTTAAAATCGAAACCCTCATTCGGAAACCCTAAT
>NW_019270724.1:656-865 GCF_002738365.1 Cucurbita moschata
TGACGTTTGAAGTACATGATAAAAAAAAACCGAGTCACGGTCAACGTTTTTCGAAATTTCTGTGGGTAATGATCAGGCATAGTGAATTATTATAGAATTTCTAAGAAGAGGTGTGCATGAAACAATAAAAGAGTGCTTAGAATCGTAACCCTAATCTGTGACGTTTGAAATACATGGTAAAAAAACCCAGTCACGTTTGACGTTTTTCA
>NW_019270725.1:0-865 GCF_002738365.1 Cucurbita moschata
AAAATCGAAACCCTAATTCTGATCAGGCATAATGAATTATTATAGAATTTCTAAGAAGAGGTGTGCATGAAACAATAAAAGAGTGCTTAAAATCGAAACCCTAATTCGAAAAACCTAATCTGTGACACTTGAAGTACATGCTAAAAAACCCAGTCACGTTTGACGTTTTTCAAAATTCCTGTCGATAATGATCAGGGATGTTGAATTAGAATATAATTTCGAAGAAACGGAGTGCATAGAACAGTAAAAGAGAGATTAAAATCGAACCCTAATCTGGGACGTTTGAAGTACGTGCTAAAAAAACTGAGTCACGGTCGACGTTTTTTGAATCTTTCGTTGCGAATGATTAGGCTTGATGATTTAAAATAGAATGTCGAAGAAACGGAGTGTAAAAAACAGTAAAAGAGTGCTTAAAATCGAAACCCTCATTCGGAAACCCTAATCTGTGACGTTTGAAGTGCATGATAAAAAAAAAGAGGTGTGCATGAAACAATAAAAGAGTGCTTAAAATCGAAACCCTAATTCGAAAAACCTAATCTGTGACACTTGAAGTACATGCTAAAAAACCCAGTCACGTTTGACGTTTTTCAAAATTCCTGTCGATAATGATCAGGGATGTTGAATTAGAATATAATTTCGAAGAAACGGAGTGCATAGAACAATAAAAGAGAGATTAAAATCGAACCCTAATCTGGGACGTTTGAATTACGTGCTAAAAAAACTGAGTCACGGTCGACGTTTTTTGAATCTTTCGTTGCGAATGATTAGGCTTGATGATTTAAAATAGAATGTCGAAGAAACGGAGTGTAAAAAACAGTAAAAGAGTGCTTAAAATCGAAACCCTCATTCGGAAACCCTAATCTGT
>NW_019270726.1:0-309 GCF_002738365.1 Cucurbita moschata
TCGTTAACTCGATCTGAAAAGTTGTTTTCTCGTTTTAGTATCATACCATATCCACTAAATATTGTCCTAAGCTTGAAATATGGAACAAAAAAAACATTTACTCGCGTCGACAAGACTTCACAACCTCGACCCTCATGGAAAGACCCTCGTGGAGGCACCCGAATCACTATCACAAAATCCTTTGTTTCTTTCGATGTTTTTCGACGAATCTTTAAGGAAACGCTCAACTTTAAGAATCTTACACATATAAATG
This sequence comes from Cucurbita moschata, assembly GCF_002738365.1. Lineage (NCBI taxonomy): Eukaryota > Viridiplantae > Streptophyta > Magnoliopsida > Cucurbitales > Cucurbitaceae > Cucurbita > Cucurbita moschata. The sequence continues at coordinate 254 of NW_019270726.1, forward strand.
GCTCAAATACGAATTTTTTTCACTTTCGCTTCCGGGCCATTTTGCACTCAAATTCC
>NW_019270726.1:659-865 GCF_002738365.1 Cucurbita moschata
AAAAAACATTTACTCGTGTCGACAAGACTTCACAACCTCAACCCTCATGGAAAGACCCTCGTGGAGGCAACCGAATCATTATCACAAAATCCTTTGTTTCTTTCGATGTTTTTCGACGAATCTTTAAGGAAACGCTCAACTTTAAGAATCTTACACATATAAATGGCTCAAATACGAATTTTTTTCACTTTCGCTTCCGGGCCATT
>NW_019270727.1:0-865 GCF_002738365.1 Cucurbita moschata
TTTTTAAATACGTAGTTCAAACGTCCAAGTTTAGGGTTTCCAAATTAGGGTTTCGATTTAAAGCACACTTTCTCTGTTTTATGCACTGTGTTTCTTTGAAATTATATCCTAACTCATCAGGCGTAATTATTCCAAACAAAAGTTTCGCAGAACGTCGACCGTGACTCGGTTTTTTAAATACGTAGTTCAAACGTCCAAGTTTAGGGTTTCCAAATTAGGGTTTCGATTTAAAGCACACTTTCTCTGATTTATGCACATTGTTTCTTGGAAATTATATCCTAAATCATCAGGCGTAATCATTCCAAACAAAAGTTTCGAAGAACGTCGACCGTGACTCGGTTTTTTAAATACGTAGTTCAAACGTCCAAGTTTAGGGTTTCCAAATTAGGGTTTCGATTTAAAGCACACTTTCTCTGATTTATGCACATTGTTTCTTGGAAATTATATCCTAAATCATAAGGCCTAATCATTCCAAACAAAAGTTTCGAAGAACGTCGACCGTGACTCGGTTTTTTAAATACGTAGTTCAAATGTCTAAGTCTAGGGTTTCCAAATTAGGGTTTCGATTTCAAGCACACTATATCTGTTTTATGCACTGTGTTTCTTTGAAATTATATCCTAAATCATCAGGCATAATCATTCCAAACAAAATTTTCGAAGAACGCCGACNCAGGCCTAATCATTCCAAACAAAAGTTTCGAAGAACGTCGACCGTGACTCGGTTTTTTAAATACGTACTTCAAACGTCCAAGTTTTGGGTTTCCAAATTAGGGTTTCGATTTAAAGCACACTATATCTGTTTTATGCACTGTGTTTCTTTGAAATTATATCATAAATCATCAGGCGTAATCATTCCAAACAAAAG
>NW_019270728.1:0-240 GCF_002738365.1 Cucurbita moschata
AGATTCGTCGAAAAATATCGAGAGAATCATAGGTTTTTCCGATACTGATTCGGGTGCCTCCATGAGGGTCTTTTCATAAGGGTTGAGGTTGTGAAGTCTTATCGACACGAGTAAATGTTTTTTTTTTCCATATTTTTCACTTACGACAATCATTAGTGGATATGGTATGATACTAAAATAAGAAAACAACTTTTCAGATCGAGTTAACGACCCTTTCTCATAGGGGAAAAAAGTTCCTAT
>NW_019270728.1:267-865 GCF_002738365.1 Cucurbita moschata
TTTGAGTGCAAAATGGCCCGGAAGCGAAAGTGAAAAAAATTTGTATTTTCACCAATTATATGTGTAAGGTTCTTAATGTTGACCGTTCCTTATAGATTCGTCGAAAAATATCGAGAGAATCATAGGTTTTTCCGATACTGATTCGGGTGCCTCCATGAGGGTCTTTTCGTAAGGGTTGAGGTTGTGAAGTCTTATCGACACGAGTAAATGTTTTTTTTCTTCCTTATTTTTAGCTTAGGACAATCATTAGTGGATATGGTATGATACTAAAACGAGAAAATAACTTTTCAGATCGAGTTAACGACCCTGTCTCAAAGGGGAAAAAAGTTCCCATGTTAACACCTATGGAATTTGAGTGCAAAATGGCCCAGAAGCGAAAGTCAAAAAAATTTGTATTTTCACCAATTATATGTGTAAGGTTCTTAATGTTGACCGTTCCTTACCGATTCATCGAAAAATATCGAGAGAAAGATAGGTTTTTCCGATACTGATTCGGGTGCCTCCATGAGGGTCTTTTCATAAGGGTTGAGGTTGTGAAGTCTTATCGACACGAGTAAATGTTTTTTTTCTTCCATATTTTTCACTTACGACAATCATT
>NW_019270729.1:0-248 GCF_002738365.1 Cucurbita moschata
TTGACAAACGTTGACCGTGACTCGGTTTTTTTTTTATCATGTACTTCAAACGTCACAGATTAGGGTTTCCGAATTAGGGTTTCGATTTTAAGCACTCTTTTACTGTTTTTACACTCCGTTTCTTCGATATTCTTTTTTAAATCATCAAGACTAATTATTCGCAACGAAAGTTTCAAAAAACGTCGACCGTGACTCAGTTTTTTTAGCACGTACTTCAAACGTCCCTATTAAGGTTCGATTTTAATCTC
>NW_019270729.1:561-865 GCF_002738365.1 Cucurbita moschata
TTTTTACACTCCGTTTCTTCGACATTCTATTTTAAATCATCAAGCCTAATCATTCGCAACGAAAGTTTCAAAAAACGTCGAACGTGACTAAGTTTTTTTAGCACGTAATTCAAACGTCCCAAATTAGGGTTCGATTTTAATCTCTCTTTTATTGTTCTATGCACTCCGTTTCTTCGTTATTATATTCTAATTCAACATGCCTGATCATTATCGACAGGAATTTTGAAAAACGTCAAACGTGAGTGGGTTTTTTTAACATGTACTTCAAACGTCACAGATTAGGGTTTCCGAATTAGGGTTTCGA
>NW_019270730.1:0-560 GCF_002738365.1 Cucurbita moschata
TTCGAAGAACGTCGACCGTGACTCGGTTTTTTAAATACGTAGTTCAAACGTCCAAGTTTAGGGTTTCCAAATTAGGGTTTCGATTAAAAGCACACTTTCTCTGTTTTATGCACTGTGTTTCTTTGAAATTATATCCTAAATCATCAGGCGTAATCATTCCAAACAAAAGTTTCGAAGAACGTCGACCGTGACTCGGTTTTTTAAATACGTAGTTCAAACGTCCAAGTTTAGGGTTTCCAAATTAGGGTTTCGATTAAAAGCACACTTTCTCTGTTTTATGCACTGTCTTTCTTTGAAATTATATCCTAAATCATCAGGCGTAATCATTCCAAACAAAAGTTTCGAAGAACGTCGACCGTGACTCGGTTTTTTAAATACGTAGTTCAAACGAGCAAGTTTAGGGTTTCCAAATTAGGGTTTCGATTTAAATCACACTTTCTCTGATTTATGCACTTTGTTTCTTCGAAATTATATCATAAATCATCAGGCGTAATAATTCCAAACAAAAGTTTCGAAGAACGTCAAACGTGACTCGGTTTTTTAAATACGTAGTTCAAACG
>NW_019270730.1:662-864 GCF_002738365.1 Cucurbita moschata
TAATCATTCCAAACAAAAGCTTCGAAGAACGTCGACCGTGACTCGGTTTTTTAAATACGTAGTTCAAACGTCCATGTTTAGGGTTTCCAAATTAGGGTTTCGATTAAAAGCACACTTTCTCTGTTTTATGCACTGTGTTTCTTTGAAATTATATCCTAAATCATCAGGCGTAATCATTCCAAACAAAAGTTTCGAAGAACGT
>NW_019270731.1:0-864 GCF_002738365.1 Cucurbita moschata
CCCTAATATTTTACCTATTTAATCTAAGGTCATTACTATACTTTGAAATGCAGAATATACATTTAATGGACCCTATTCATAAATGTTGTTCGCACTCACCTTATTATTACCTCAAAAAAAAAAAAAAAAAAATTACAAGGGAAAAAGGGAAACATTATTGAAAGAAAGGAAAAACAACAAAACCAAGAATGAATAGTTTATTCTACCCTAACGTTTATTATGCAAATACATTTCATCCTATTCTAACCTATACTAGAATTGGAAAAAAAAAAACAACCAACTACCCTATGCATGTGCCACGATCCTGAGATGTCCGATGCCGTCGTCGTTGTCACATGGGTGCCTTGCCCTTATCTGCAAAAGTAAAGTAGCACGAGGCTTGAGTATTTCTAGAATACTCAGTAAGTGACCCCCTATCGGGGTTATGCGACAAACACATGCAATGAAATGATGGGACCTATCGTTTCGTTTCGTTTCGTTTCGTTTTCCCAACGGTGTAATCCTAACAGGTAATCGTGGACGTGTACCATATACTCTACATGCAGCCCATACGTGCGAGTATGGGCTCACCAACTAGTTCGCACACCTCTGGGCCACTGTCCCTAGCCAGTGGGCATGCTCTGGGGCCCACCGGGACTCGTTAAAACTAAAACCGTCACGGCAGCGCTATGCAAGGCATAACGATCGTTGTCCTGCCATTTGGATGTATGCGTCCGTACCCTCGTGATGGGATAGGTGTATCCCCCCAAATGCATGAACACACAATATGCATGAGGTCCCACTAGTCCTACAGTCATCATTTAATGAGCATAACCCCGCGTCACGTTTTCATGCTTGCATGTCATTCTCATTCTCATTTCGTTA
>NW_019270732.1:0-261 GCF_002738365.1 Cucurbita moschata
TTGGAAACCCTAAACTTGGACGTTTGAACTACGTATTTAAAAAACCGAGTCACGGTCGACGTTCTTCGAAACTTTTGTTTGGAATGATTACGCCTGATGATTTAACATATAATTTCAAAGAAACACAATGCATAAAACAGAGAAAGTGTGCTTGAAATCGAAACCGTAATTTGGAAACCCTAAACTTGGACGTTTGAACTACGTATTTAAAAAACCGAGTCACGGTCGACGATCTTCGAAACTTTTGTTTGGAATGATTAC
>NW_019270732.1:669-864 GCF_002738365.1 Cucurbita moschata
AAACCCTAATTAGGAAACCCAAAACTTGGACGTTTGAACTACGTATTTAAAAAATCGAGTCACGGTCCACGTTCTTCGAAACTTTTGTTTGGAATTATTACGCCTGATGATTTATGATATAATTTCAAAGAAACACAGTGCATAAAACAAAGAAAGTGTGCTTTAAATCGAAACCGTAATTTGGAAACCCTAAAC
>NW_019270733.1:0-863 GCF_002738365.1 Cucurbita moschata
CACACTCAACGAGGTTCATGCCGCACGCCCGAAGGCACCCGGCTCCACCCCACCTTGCATGTTTCATCATCGTACCAGCAGACATCCACGGTCCTCACACCAGAGAATCCCAGTTTAGAAGGCAACATTGCAACGTCCCGCGCTCGACGAGGCTCATGTCGCACGCCCAAAGGCACCCGATTCCAACCAGCCGAACATGTCCTGGCACCACAGGCCTTCAAAACATAGGGCTGCCCCAAGGATGGCCCGACGGCGTCACCACAACGCCGCACGCTCGACGAGGCTCATGTTGGACGCCCGAAGGCACCCAACTCCACCCCACCTTGCACGCTTTGTCGTCGTTCCGACCATCCACCATCCCGAAGGCAGCACAAGTTAGAAGGCGACATTCCATGCCCAACTAGTCTCATGTCGCACGCCCACGGTCGTTTGACTCCGCCCCACCAAGCATGTTCTGCCACCACGCAGCCTTCCGAACACAGGGCTGGCCCGAGGAAGGGAGGCATGCCACAACGACGTCCCACACTCAACGAGGTTCATGCCGCACGCCCGAAGGCACCCGGCTCCACCCCACCTTGCATGTTTCATCATCGTACCGGCAGACATCCACGGTCCTCACACCAGAGAATCCCAGTTTAGAAGGCAACATTGCAACGTCCCGCGCTCGACGAGGCTCATGTCGCACGCCCAAAGGCACCCGATTCCAACCAGCCGAACATGTCCCTGGCACCACAGGCCTTCAAAACATAGGGCTGCCCCAAGGATGGCCCGACGGCGTCACCACAACGCCGCACGCTCGACGAGGCTCATGTTGGACGCCCGAAGGCACCCAACTCCACCCCACCTTGCACGCTTTGTCGTCG
>NW_019270734.1:0-851 GCF_002738365.1 Cucurbita moschata
CAAGCCTAATCATTCGCCGCAAAAGTTTCGAAAAACGTCGAACGTGACACGGTTTTTTAAGCACGTTCTTCGAACGTCAAAAATCAGGGTTCCGAATTAGGGTTCCGATTTTAAGCACTCTTTTACTGTTTTCTGCCCTCCGTTACTTCGAAATTCTATTCTAAATCATCAACCTTAATCATTCGCCATAAAAGTTTCGAAAAACGTCGATCGTGACTCGGTTTTTTTAGCACGTTCTTCGAACGTCCAAAATCAGTGTTCCGAATTTTGGTTTCGATTTTAAGCACTCTTATACTGTTTTCTGCACTCCGTTACTTCGAAATTCTATTCTAAATCATCAAGCCTAATCATTCGCCACAAAAGTTTCGAAAAATGTTGACCGTGATTCGGTTTTTTTAGCACGTTCTTCGAACGTCCAAAATCAGGGTTTCGATTTTAAGCACTCTTTTACTGTTTTCTGCACTCCGTTACTTCGAAATTCTATTCTAAATCATCAACCTTAATCATTCGCCGCAAAAGTTTCGAAAAACGTTTGAACTAACTCGGTTTTTTTAGCACGTTCTTCGAACGTCCAAAATCAGGGTTCCGAATTAGGGTTTCGATTTTAAGCACTCTTTTACTGTTTTCTGCAGATCGTTTCTTCGAAATTCTATTCTAAATCATCAAGCCTAATCATTCGCCGCAAAAGTTTCGAAAAATTTCGACCGTGACACGGTTTTTTAAACACGTTCTTCGGACGTCATATATCAGGGTTCCGAATCAGGGTTTCGATTTTAAGCACTCTTTTACAGTTTTCTGCACTCCGTTACTTCGAAATTATATTCTAAATCATCAAGCCTAATCATTCGCCG
>NW_019270735.1:0-863 GCF_002738365.1 Cucurbita moschata
ACGTCGACCGTGACTCGGTTTTTTAAATACGTAGTTAAAACGTCCCAGTTTAGGGTTTCCAAATTTAGGTTTCGATTTAAAGCACACTTTCTCTGTTTTATGCACTGTGTTTCTTTGAAATTATATCGTAAATCATCAGGCTTAATAATTCCAAACAAAAGTTTCGAAGAGCGTCGACCGTGACTCGGTTTTTTAAATATGTAGTTAAAACGTCCCAGTTTAGGGTTTCCAAATTAGGGTTTCGATTTAAAGCACACTTTCTCTGTTTTATGCACTGTGTTTCTTTGAAATTATATCCTAAATCATCAGGCGTAATAATTCCAAACAAAAGTTCGAATAACGTCGACCGTGACTCGGTTTTTTAAATACGTAGTTCGAACGAGCAAGTTTAGGGTTTTCCAAATTAGGGTTTCGAGTTAAAGCTCACTTTCTCTTTTTTATGCACTGTGTTTCTTTGAAATTATATCCTAAATCATCAGAAGTAATAATTCCAAACAAAAGTTTCGAAGAACGTCGAACGTGACTCGGTTTTTTAAATACGTAGTTCAAACGTCCCAGTTTAGGGTTTCCTAGTTATGCTTTCGATTTAAAACACACTTTCTCTTTTTTTGCACTGTGTTTCTTTGAAATTATATCCTAAATCATCAGAAGTAATAATTCCAAACAAAAGTTTCGAAGAACGTCGAACGTGACTCGGTTTTTTAAATACGTAGTTCAAACGTCCCAGTTTAGGGTCTCCAAATTAGGGTTTCGATTTAAAACACACTTTCTTTGTTTTATGCACTGTGTTTCTTTGAAATTATATCTTAAATCATCAGGCCTAATCATTCCAAACAAAAGTTTCGAAGAACGTCGACCGTGAC
>NW_019270736.1:0-881 GCF_002738365.1 Cucurbita moschata
TGCCCTTTTTCCCCTCCAACTTGTCTATTGAATCCCAAACGATAACATCCTAAGTCTACAAGGAAACCCCACAACTCTACGTAGAATTATTACATGTGAAAGCAATGAAACATAAAAGAAAAAAAAAAAAAGAGTAGGTTTTGTGGGATCAAAATGAGCAAGGGAAACTTTACTTCATTTTTCCCAAGGGTGTATCAATTCAAACTTCCCCGAAGGAATATTTTTTAAGTAAAACCCATCATCAAAAGCTTCCCAAATGCAGTTTTTAAAGTCGCATCTTTCAGAAATTTCAGAAAGCCAAAACGAGTTCTCTGGCCAAAATACCTCAAATGAAGCATGTCCATTAGAACTATTAAAATTGCACCAAAACAGAGTCGTACGCGAAAAGTTCATTCTGAAGCTCCAGTTGAATTGAGCTTGCTTGGCCAAAACGCGTTCGCTCAAATCGTCGTCTTTTGACTTGCAATGAGCATTTAAAACTGAGTTTGTTTGATAATTGTAAATAGTCACTTGCCATCTGCTTACTGGTTGTTGCCCTTTTTCCCCTCCAACTTGTCTATTGAATCCAGCAAAACATGTGTTAATAAGAATGCTTGATTCCAAAGCCAAAAATAAGATAAAAACGAAGCTGGTTAGAGTCTTCATTTTGTTTTAGATACACAAAACTCTTTAGTTGATGCTTAATAATTTTGATTTTAGTTCATTATATAGAAAAAAAAAAAACTTGTGTTGAACAAGTTGTTAAAGCTGTTTTGGAAACTGATTTAAGGTTAATCTCCACCCAAAAAAAGAATTGGATGAATGATAAATATCAATTCTTTTTCATTTGCTATTTTTGGTGGAGATGGAAAAACAAAGTTGTGTTAAACACATCTAGAACG
>NW_019270737.1:0-863 GCF_002738365.1 Cucurbita moschata
CCACCGCTAGGAGAGATTCTTTCTGTTTCTGTATTGAAGGAGGGAGGGAGGAGAGATTTAAGGAGAGGGGTCATTTTATTTTATTTTTTTTCTTCTTTATTTTGTTATTTACATATATATATATATAACCTCGGGGCGTTACATTTGTAACGACCCAAATCCACCGCTAGGAGAGATTCTTTCTGTTTCTGTATTGAATGAGGCAGGTATTTTAGGGGAGGGGAGGAGAGATTCTTTCTGTTTCTGTTTAGGGGAGGGGAGGAGAGATTCTCTCTTTTACTATATTGAATGAGGGAGGTGAGAGATGAGGTATTTTAGGGGAGGGGATGAGAGATTCTTTCTTTTTCTGTTTAGGTTTCTGTTTCTGTATTGAATGAGGGAGGTGAGAGATGAGGTATTTTAGGGGAGGGGAAGAGAGATTCTTTCTGTTTCTGTTTAGGGAAGGGGAGGAGAGATTCTTTCTTTTTCTGTATTGAATGAGGGAGGTGAGAGATGAGGTATTTTAGGGGAGGGGAAGAGAGATTCTTTCTGTTTCTATTTAGAGGAGGGGAGGAGAGATTCTTTCTGTTTCTGTATTGAATGAGGGTCTGGGTGTAACGACCCAAATCCAAATCCACCGCTAGGATAGATTCTTTTTGTTTCTGTATTGAATGTGAGGATCTGGGTGTAACAACCCAAATCCACCGTTAGGAGAGATTCTTTCTGTTTCTGTATTGAATGAAGGTCTAGGTGTAATGACCCAAATCTTTGGGTCAATACCCAAATCCACCGCTAGGAGAGATTCTTTCTGTTTCTGTATTGAATGTGAGGGTTTGGGTGTAACGACCCAAATAGATTTGGGTCAATACCCAAATCCACCGCTA
>NW_019270738.1:0-863 GCF_002738365.1 Cucurbita moschata
GGTGCCTCCACGAGAGACTTTTCGTAAGGGTTGAGGTTGTGAAGTCTTTTCGACACGAGTAAATGTTTTTTTTCTTCCATATTTTAAGCTTAGGACAATCTTACGTGCATATGGTATGATACTAAAATGAGAAAACATCTTTTCAGATCGAGTTAACGACCATGTCAAAAATGGGCAAAAAAGTTCCTATGTTAACACCTTTGGATTTTGAGTGCAAAATGGCCCGGAAGGGAAAGTGAAAATAATTCGTATTTTAACCATTTATATGTGTAAGATTCTCAAACTTGAGCGTTTCCTTACAGATTCGTCGAAAAACATCGAAAGAAACAAAGGTTTTTCACGTAGCCATTCGGGTGCCTCCACGAGGGTCTTTTCGTAAGGGTTGAGGTTGTGAAGTCTTTTCGACACGAGTAAATGTTTTTTTCTTCCATATTTTAAAATTAGGACAATCTTACGTGGATATGGTATGATACTAAAACGAGAAAACATCTTTTCAGATCGAGTTAACGACCCTGTCTCAATGGGCAAAAAAGTTCCTATGTTAACACCTTTGGATTTTGAGTGCAAAATGGCCCGGAAGGGAAAGTGAAAATAATTCGTATTTTAACCATTTATATGTGTAAGATTCTCAAACTTGAGCGTTTCCTTACAGATTCGTCGAAAAACATCGAAAGAAACAAAGGTTTTTCACGTAGCCATTCGGGTGCCTCCACGAGAGACTTTTCGTAAGGGTTGTGGTTGTGAAGTCTTTTCGACACGAGTAAATGTTTTTTTTCTTCCATATTTTAAGCTTAGGACAATCTTATGTGGATATGGTATGATACTAAAACGAGAAAACATCTTTTCAGATCGAGTTAACGACC
>NW_019270739.1:0-863 GCF_002738365.1 Cucurbita moschata
TTTCAAGCTTAGGACAATCTTTAGTGGATATGGTATGATACTAAAACGAGAAAACAACTTTTCAGATCGAGTTAACGACCCTGTCTCAACGGGGAAAAAAGTTCCTAAGTTAACACCTATTGAATTTTAGTGCAAAATGGCCCTGAAGCGAAAGTGAAAAATTCGTATTTGAGCCATTTATATGTGTAAGATTCTTAAAGATGAGCCTTTCCTTACAGATTCGTCGAAAAACATCGAAGGAAACAAAGGTTTTTCAGATAGTGATTCGGGTGCCTCCACGAGGGTCTTTCCATGAGGGTTGAGGTTGTGAAGTCTTGTCGACACGAGTAAATATTTTGTTTCTTCCATATTTCAAGCTTAGGACAATCTTTAGTGGATATGGTATGATACTAAAACGAGAAAACAACTTTTCAGATCGAGTTAACGACCCTGTCCCAACGGGGAAAAAAGTTCCTAAGTTAACACCTATGGAATTTTAGTGCAAAATGGCCCAGAAGCGATAGTTTAAAAAATTTGTATTTGAGCCATTTATATGTGTAAGATTCTCAAAATTGAGCGTTTCCTTACAGATTCGTCGAAAATCATCGAAAGAAACAAAGGTTTTTCAGATAGTGATTCGGGTGCCTCCACGAGTGTCTTTCCATGAGGGTTGAGGTTGTGAAGTCTTGTCGACACGAGTAAATGTTTTTTTTCTTCCATATTTCAAGCTTAGGACAATCTTTAGTGGATATGGTACGATACTAAAACGAGAAAACAACTTTTCAGATCGAGTTAACGACCCTGTCTCAACGGGGAAAAAAGTTCCTAAGTTAACACCTATGGAATTTGAGTGCAAAATGGCCCGGAAGCGAAAGTGAAAAAAA
>NW_019270740.1:0-241 GCF_002738365.1 Cucurbita moschata
CAAGAAACACAGTGCATCAAACAGAGAAAGTGTGCTTTAAATCGAAACCCTAATTTGGAAACCCTAAACTGGGACGTTTGAACTACGTATTTCAAAAACCGAGTCACGGCGGACGTTCTTCGAAACTTTTGTTTGGAATGCTTAGGCCTGATGATTAAGGATATAATTTCAAAGAAACACAGTGCATAAAACAGATATAGTGTGCTTTAAATCGAAACCCTAATTTGGAAACCCTAAACTT
>NW_019270740.1:673-863 GCF_002738365.1 Cucurbita moschata
CGTTTGAACTACGTATTTAAAAATCCGAGTCACGGTCGACGTTCTTCGAAACTTTTGTTTGGCATGATTACGCCTGATGATTTAGGATATAATTTCCAAGAAACACACTGCATAAATCAGAGATAGTGTGCTTTAAATCGAAACCCTAATTTGGAAACCTTAAGCTTGGACGTTTGAACTACGTATTTAA
>NW_019270741.1:0-527 GCF_002738365.1 Cucurbita moschata
AAAAAATATATGTAAAAAAAAAGAAAAAAGTGGACGTCAGGCTGAGGACTACCAAGAGGTTTATATTGGGCCTAGGAGAATCGACCCGCTATCCTTCCACCGACAAGAGCAGAAGGTTACGCTGCTCAGTGAAACCGGCCTCACGCGGTTTCCTTCACTCTAAGGGCCATGGACACTAGGCCTTCGCCCAAAGCCCATAGCCAAACTCCCTACTTGAAATGGACAGGCCGAAGAACAACTCCAACAACCCTAACCAATGGGCTGAGCCAACCTCCAACCACTTTGTTGCCCCCATATGGGTTACAAGCTTACATTACCAAGCTCGGCGATTTCCTTAAGACAATGACTACTTTATGATGACAACATCCAATTTTAAATCTATCAATGTGGGATTGTTATAATGGAGAAATCTATCATATTTACCGATAAAATAGTTAAATACATTCATTCAAAACAAGTGGCTAGCTCGATGTCCATAGTCCAAGCGACAAAAAATATATGTAAAAAAAAAGAAAAAAGTGGATGTC
>NW_019270741.1:554-862 GCF_002738365.1 Cucurbita moschata
GAGGACTACCAAGAGGTTTATATTGGGCCTAGGAGAATCGACCCGCTATCCTTCCACCGACAAGAGCAGAAGGTTACGCTGCTCTGTGAAACCAGCCTCACGTGGTTTCCTTCACTCTAAGGGCCATGGACACAAGGCCTTCGCCCAAAGCCCATAGCCAAACTCCCTACTTGGAATGGATAGGCCGAAGAACAACTCCAACAACCCTAACCCATGGGCTGTGAGCCAACCTCCAACCACTTAGTTGCCCCCATATGGGTTACAAGCTTACATTACCAAGCTCGGCGATTTCCTTAAGACAATGACTA
>NW_019270742.1:0-862 GCF_002738365.1 Cucurbita moschata
TTTAACACTTTCCAAATCTTGATTTTTGGCTGTTTGTGTTTTTTTTTTTTTTACGTGTGTTCCTCATCTTACTTCCGGGTTTGTTACATTTTTTTTTTAAAATTATGTTAGCAATGAGCCAATTTAGTCAATTCATTTTTTTTTAATTTATGTTAGTCATTACTTTTTGGCTAATTTAATCTATTTATTTTATTTTATTTTATTTTATTTTATTGCTATTGATTTATTTTATTTTATTTTATTTATTTATTTATTTTGGTATTGATGACTATCTTTCTAAAACATACTAAATAAAACTAAATAATTGGTTAAAAGAGGATATGGGATATAACTTAAGGATGAATGTCTTTCCATTTGAGAATAACTCATTCTCATGTCCATCTTTGCTACCATGTACTAAATTAAGGATTTTATTTCTCTTTGGTCAAAACCATCCTTAAAGCACAAAATTGAAGTTGTAGTTAGTCAATTATAATATTTGACGTGCTAGTTTTCAAACTACTTTAAATGGGTGTAAAGAAAGCATGAGAATAACTTAGTGTCACTAATTTGACACGTGTTGGGCATGTACTGAACACTTGTTAATACATTGGATACATTACAAATTTATAATCCATCGTATCAGACACTTGACTTTGAATATATTTTGAGAGTGAACCGTACATTAAGCTTTTTTTTAAGTATACAAATATATAAACTTATTTATATGAATTTATTTCTAATATAAAATTGATCAATTTTTTGAAATAATTTTTTTTAATTAATATATCATTGTCACATCGGTGTCCTAGTTTTTTAAGAATGACATGTTACTGTTAGGAACAGAAAAAGAAAACTGCAAAGATCAGAAGAATTGGGAGAA
>NW_019270743.1:0-862 GCF_002738365.1 Cucurbita moschata
GTCCTTGGATCCTTAAACTTTATTTATAATCTAAGGGCCTCCTTAGTACTATGGTTCTTAGTTCTTCGTTCTTGGTCTGGGAACTTAGATCTTGATCCATGTTATAGTCATTGATCTTTGTCTTGTTTTTGGTACTTTCTAGGTTCTTGTTCTCCTCAGGTTCGTTCTCCAAGACACTCCCCCTAAGATTTACAGTACTAGTCATGAACCTGACAACCTTTGTCCAAGGTTTCATGCGTTCCAAGGGACAGAGTTTTATAATATTTGGTGGTTATCTAGTTCATGAACCGAAGGTAAATAACCTTAGGAGTATTATGGTCATTTTACATCATTTCATGGTTTACCTACTTAACCTTATCTAGTGACCACTATCCTATGCATGTGCCACGGTCTGTACTTGCAATGTCGTCATCAACCGTATAGAGGTGTTTTTCCTTTACCTAAAATAAATGTAGCACATGGTTTTAGTATTTTAAAAAATACTCAGTAAGTGACCCCACGTCTCGTAATGCTAACACATGTAACCCATGATTAGATGTGTAGTACTTTCCTACACATGACCCAGACGTGTGAACGTGAGTCTCCAAGCAGTCCATACCCCGGGTCCCATCATAATCAGGCTAGTTGTCCATAACTGATTATTTGGACGTTAGCAGACCCTCGAGTATCATACAAGGCATGATCATCATCGTCGTAGTGTACGCGTCCATACTCATCATCATAAATGAGAAAGTAACCCGATGTATATGACTAAAATATGCATGAGATTCCTATAGATTATCTTTAAATTATTTTATGACACAACCCGATACATCATTCACACATTACCATAGGTAACATGCATGCATTGGCCTTCATACGT
>NW_019270744.1:0-862 GCF_002738365.1 Cucurbita moschata
TTCTCTTCTATGTTATATTTTAATTCGGTTTATCGTACTTGCCATCTGAACAGTACTTGACAATTTTAAACCGTTCTAATTTTCTTTTCTTTCCTAAAATCTTCCCTTTTGTTTTGTTTTTTTTTTTGTCTTTTCTTTTACCTCATACTTTTTTTAGCACTTCAATTCTACCTCTATATCTAATTATTTTAAGCAATTTAAATCTAATTCTTTTAATCTTCTTTATCCGTTTCTTCACAGGAGTTTAATTCTATAATTCTTTTAAGCAGTTTCTTATAAGGAGTTCTTACAAGGAGTTAACTCTACCATCTAAAACGTTTAATTCNTTCTCTAAATAGTTTAATTTTGTTCAGCAGTTTAATTATACTACAGATTTTGTTTGGCTTTACTATTCCTCTCTATCCATGTATTTTTTTTTTATTTGATATGTTTTCCCAATCTTCCTCTCTTTATTGGTCTTTTTTTTTTCTTTTCATCCTGTTTCCAAATCTTTTTTTTTTTTTATTTATTTGAATAGGTTTTCCAGATCTTCCTTTTCTCTATTTTCCTTTGTTTTCCCAATCTTCCTCTCTTTATCAGTCTTTCTTTCTTTTCTTTTCTTTTTTTCTCATTTCATCCGGTTTCCAAATCTTCTTCTTTTTTTTTTATTTGAATAGGTTTTCCAGATCTTCCTTTTTCCTATTCCTCTCTTTCTTATCTATCTATTTTTTTTTTCTGACCAGTTTTAATGGAGTCTTCCATGATAGATAATTTCTAATTCAAATCATTCCAACAGATCATTTCTAAATTTCTAACTCAGATATTGCTAATATCCTTCCTAAAAAAACAAGAGGTAAATCTGACTACTAACTTTTTTCAGATG
>NW_019270745.1:0-861 GCF_002738365.1 Cucurbita moschata
ACCTCGGCCTTCATGGAATGATTATGCTATGTTGATTCTTAGAGAAGGGAGTAGGAGTAAGAGTAGATGACTGTTTATGATCCAAGTCTCGAAAAAGTAAGTCTTTATGTCAAGAAAGGAGAGGAATGCTCATAGTTTCCAAGATTTGAAGATAATGGTACATACACAAATTTCCTTTGTTTATTCTTGTTGTTTCCAAGTTTTCTTGTTGTTGGTCCATATCTTTTAGGCGCATCAATATTTGAAATTTGTCCAACTTTTTTGTTTCAATTCTAAAAATAGAAATGATATCCAAAGAAATACATAATTTTACAATGCAAATAAGACAAACTCGTGATCAAGTTTTAGATAAAAGTAGCAAACATGTTGATAGATATAAAAATAAATTCAAGTTCTTTCTCTGGCCTAGTTATTAATCGGAAGATTTAGCTGATATGAATTGTTATTGGTTTGATACCAATAATAACAGTCATTTTAGTATGCTAAGGATCCATATGTGTCCCTGAAAATTGGTTAATGCTATATTTTTCTTATATTGGCCATAATATCTCTCAACCAAATGCATTAGTTGAAAATGTATTTAATATTTTTCTTTTGTCCTTTTCATTTTTCGAATGGTCTTATGTCTCCATTCCATTTGAAAATTGATATTTTGTTGGGTAATTTTAAACTCATTATTTTTGTTTGGTAATTTTAAACTCATTATTTTTGTTTGTTCATTCCACCTAATTTGTAAAAAAAAAAAAAAAATTATACCACAATACCAAATGCCCTTATAGTGGATCTATCATTTTTAGTTGCCCGTGTGTATTTGTTTTCTGCACCTCAATATATGAAATTTATCCAACCTCAATATATGAA
>NW_019270746.1:0-239 GCF_002738365.1 Cucurbita moschata
GTTTGAACTACGTATTTAAAAAACCGAGTCACGGTCGACGTTCTTCGAAACTTTTGTTTGGAATGATTACGCCTGATGATTTAGGATATAATTTCAAAGAAACACAGTGCATAAATAAGAGAAAGTGGGCTTTAAATCGAAACTCTTATTTGGAAACCCTAAACTTGGACGTTTGAACTACGTATTTAAAAAACCGAGTCACGGTCGACGTTCTTCGAAACTTTTGTTTGGAATGATTA
>NW_019270746.1:663-861 GCF_002738365.1 Cucurbita moschata
AAACCCTAATTTGGAAACCCTAAACTTGGACGTTTGAACTACGTATTTAAAAAACCGAGTCACGGTCGACGTTCTTCTAAACTTTTGTTTGGAATGATTAGGCCTTATGATTTAGGATATAATTTCCAAGAAACAATGTGCATAAATCAGAGAAAGTGTGCTTTAAATCGAAACCCTAATTTGAAAACCCTAAACTTG
>NW_019270747.1:0-861 GCF_002738365.1 Cucurbita moschata
GTATTTAAAAAACCGAGTCACGGTCGACGTTCTTCGAAACTTTTGTTTGAAATTATTACGCCTGATGATTTAGGATATAATTTCCAAGAAACACAGTGCATAAATCAGAGAAAGTGTGCTTGAAATCAAAACCCTAATTTGGAAACCCTAAACTTGGACGTTCGAATTACGTATTTAAAAAACTGAGTCACGGTCGACGTTCTTCGAAACTTTTGTTTGGAATGATTAGGCCTGATGATTTAGGATATAATTTCCAAGAAACACAGTGCATCAAACAGAGAAAGTGTGCTTGAAATCGAAACCTTAATTTGGAAACCCTAAACTTGCACGTTTGAACTACGTATTTAAAAAATCGAGTCACGGTCGACTTTCTTCGAAACTTTTGTTTGGAATGATTAGGCCTGATGATTTAGGATATAATTTCAAAGAAACACAGTGCATAAAACAAAGAAAGTGTGCTTGAAATCGAAACCTTAATTTGGAAACCCTAAACTTGGACGTTTGAACTACGTATTTAAAAAATCGAGTCACGGTCGACTTTCTTCGAAACTTTTGTTTGGAATGATTACGCCTGATGATTTAGGATATAATTTCCAAGAAACACAGTGCATAAATCAGAGAAAGTGTGCCTTAAATCGAAACCCTAATTTGGAAACCCTAAACTTGCTCGTTTGAACTACGTATTTAAAAAACCGAGTCACGATCGACGTTCTTAGAAACTTTTGTTTGGAATTATTATGCCTGATGATTTAGGATATAATTTCCAAGAAACACAGTGCATCAAACAGAGAAAGTGTGCTTTAAATCGAAACCCTAATTTGGAAACCCTAAACTTGGACGTTTGAACTACGTATTTAAAAA
>NW_019270748.1:0-861 GCF_002738365.1 Cucurbita moschata
TCATAAAACAGACCACCTTTCGTCTCTTTGGGGTATCCTACGAATAGGCATAATTTTGAACGACGTTTTAATTTCTTGGGGTTTTGCACCAACACATGTGCTGGGCATCCCCAAATCCTGAAGTGACATAAACTACCTATATGCCCTCTCCATAACTCATAAGGTGTTTTTGAAACACTCTTAGAAGTAACCATGTTCAAAATGTATGCAGCAGTCTCCACTGCATATCCCCAAAACGAATCAAGTAATCAAGCGAAACTCATCATAGACTGAACCATGTCTAATAGAATTCTATTTCTCCTTTCCGATACACCATTCTGTTGTGGTATACCAGAGGTTGAGAGTTGAGACATTATTCCATGTTCTATCATATAATCCTGGAATCTTAAGTCCATATACACTCTACCTCGATCTGATCGAAGTGTTTTAATAGTTTTTTCCTAATTGATTCCCAACCTCAACCTAATACTCTCTAAACTTTTCAAGAGCTTCGGACTTGTAGTGCATTATGTAAAGATAGTCATACCTTGAATAATCATCAATAAAACTAATGAAATATTCATACCATCCTCGTGCTTTGACATTCATTGGACCACAGAGATCTGTATGCACGAGTTCTAAGGATTCTTGGGCTCTATAACCTTTTTTGGAAAATGGTCGTTTAGTCATTTTACCCTCAAGATAGGACTCACATGGAGGTAAAGAGTTGTCTTCTAACTCAGTTCGAAGTCCCTTTTTAACCAATCTCCCAATCCTATTGAGATTAATGTGGCCTAGTCATAAGTGCCAAAGATAGGTATTAGGAGAAATCTTTTGTCATTTATTTTGAGTTTCAGCTGTTTTAAACATCACGGTATTTAA
>NW_019270749.1:0-861 GCF_002738365.1 Cucurbita moschata
CCTATCATCCTTAAATCGCCTTTTTTGCATCTTGTGTGTTTGTTTGAGACTTGATTAAGTTTTTCTTTCTCTCCCCAATTTGGAACTATCAAGAGATGTACGTATATAGATATTAAAGATTTCCTTGCACATCCCAGTTTCCTAATTAGAAAAAATGTTTCCTTGGGCATCATCACATCAATATTCTGCAACTTCTGCTGGATTGGTTTTATACTGACTGCCAAATTGTTCATATATGTTGGCTGTGAAACCAACATCAACAACCCGAAACCCGAATCCATATCCCAAATCTGAAGAAAAAACCTTGGTTGATCATTCACTTAGCTGTTTGTCAAAAGCAGCCAAACGTTATAGTCAGCTTACGACTTCGATTTTAACATGCTAACAGTAGAAAGAAAAATCACAGGCTGAAGAATAAATATGAAAAGAACATTCATAGTTCATGCATTATAAACGCACAATCTTGAACTACCAATCTAAATTTGATCATTATACTTCTTCGAAATGGTCGTATTGCAACTCTAGGTATTCGAATCTATGATCGTTTGATCTTGTTTGTGTTATTTGGTTTTCTATCTTCATCTCTGTTATCTTGAGCTGATTCTAAACTTGTTGTGGCAGGTAGAGGAAAACTTGTATGTCCAGTATGTCTAGGAACTGGTTTACCAAACAACAAAGGTCTTTTACGAAGGCCGGACGCACGAAAATTGCTCGATAAGATGTTCAATGGTCGATTGTTACCAAATTCTTAAACTTCATGTCTCTATATGTATTGATGATAGATTTATAAGTTACATAATTGCGGCTTTTGTGGCAGAATTCAGTGAGTGTAAAAACAAAGCTCTAAGTTATAGATGGCTA
>NW_019270750.1:0-269 GCF_002738365.1 Cucurbita moschata
ATTGTCCTAAGCTTAAAATATGGAAGAAAAAAAACATTTACTCGTGTCGAAAAGACTTCACAACCTCAACCCTTACGAAAAGACCATCGTGGAGGCACCCGAATGGCTACGTGAAAAACCTTTGTTTGTTTCGATGTTTTTCGACGAATCTCTAAGGAAACGCTCAAGTTTAAGAGTCTTACACATATAAGTTGTGAAAATACGACTTTTTTTCACTTTCGCTTCCGGTCCATTTTGCACTCAAAATCCATAGGTGTTAACATAGGAAC
>NW_019270750.1:664-860 GCF_002738365.1 Cucurbita moschata
ACTCGATCTGAAAAGTTGTTTTCTCGTTTTAGTATCATACAATATCCACTAAAGATTGTCCTAAGCTTGAAATATGGAAGAAAAAAAACATTTACTCGTGTCGAAAAGACTTCACAACCTCAACCCTTACGAAAAGACCCTCGTGGAGGCACCCGAATGACTATGTGAAAAACCTTTGTTTCTTTCGATGTTTTTC
>NW_019270751.1:0-256 GCF_002738365.1 Cucurbita moschata
TGATAAAAAAAAACCGAGTCACGGTTAACGTTTTTCGAAATTTCTTTGGGTAATGATCAAGCATGTTGAATTAGAATAGAATTTCGAAGAAACGGAGTGCATAGAATAGTAAAAGATTGATTAAAATCGAACATTAATCTGGGACGTTTGAAGTACATGCTAAAAAAACTGAGTCATGGTCGACGTTTTTTGAAATTTTTCGTTGAGAATTATTAGGCTTGATGATTTAAAATAGAATGTCGAAGAAACGGAGTGT
>NW_019270751.1:566-860 GCF_002738365.1 Cucurbita moschata
AAACAGTAAAAGAGTGCTTAAAATCGAAACCCTAATTCGGAAACCCTAATCTGTGACGTTTGAAGTACATGATAAAAAAAAACCGAGTCACGGTCAACGTTTTTCAAAATTTCTTTGGGTAATGATCAGGCATGTTGAATTAGAATAGCATTTCGAAGAAATGCTAAAAAAGAGAGATTAAAATCGAATCCTAATCTGGGACGTTTGAAGTACGTGCTAAAAAAACTGAGTCACGGTCGAAGGTTTTTGAAACTTTCGTTGCGAATGATTAGGCTTGATGATTTAAAATAGAAT
>NW_019270752.1:0-211 GCF_002738365.1 Cucurbita moschata
CTTACAGATTCGTCGAAAAACATCGAAAGAAACAAAGGTTTTTCACATAGTCATTCGGGTTCCTCCACGAGGGAATTTTCGTAAGGGTTGGGGTTGTGAAGTCTTTTCGACACGAGTAAATGTTTTTTTTCTTCCATATTTTAAGCTTAGGACAATCTTTAGTGGATATGGTATGATACTGAAACGAGAAAACAACTTTTCAGATCGAGTT
>NW_019270752.1:646-860 GCF_002738365.1 Cucurbita moschata
GCAAAATGGCCCGGAATCGAAAGTGAAAAAAAGTCGTATTTTCACCATTTATATGTGTAAGACTCTTAAACTTGAGCGTTTCCTTTTAGATTCGTCGAAAACCATCGAAAGAAACAAAGGTTTTTCACATAGTCATTCGGGTTCCTCCACGAGGGTCTTTTCGTAAGGGTTGGGGTTGTGAAGTGTTTTCGACACGAGTAAATGTTTTTTTTCT
>NW_019270753.1:0-291 GCF_002738365.1 Cucurbita moschata
CTATAATTTAGTATAACTGTAGCAACCTAAAAAATAATGATAAATGTATTTTGTATTTTATGTGTGGTGTGTTTGATGATGATAATAATAATAATAATAATAATAATAATAATAATAATAATAATAAATAAAAAATAAAAAAAAAACGAAACGAAGCAGCTGCTGTAAAGGGGGGATGAGGGGCGGCGGACGCGTAGCTGGAGGCGTGGGATGCATGAGTGGATGATTAGAGGATGTGGAAGTGTGTTAAGGCTGGATTAAGCTTTAAAAAGGAAGAAAAAAACGAAGAAT
>NW_019270753.1:411-860 GCF_002738365.1 Cucurbita moschata
AAAAAACCCATATCACCGAACCTTCAAATCTCGATATCTTAATTCACACTGCATAATAAGTTATGAAATAAGGTTTGTTAGAACCGTAGTTAGAAGATCTATAAAGTTGTAGAAGAAATCAGAATGAAATTCCAGCTGTAGAGATGAAATTTTTGCTTCGGGACACAACGAGTATTACAGGAAAAGATTGGGAAAAATTGCAGGGAGGAGAGGTTGAAGACGAGCGCGTGAAGGACACGCGAGGCGCGTGGGAGGTCGCGAGTGGATGTGCGACTGTATGCGGATCAGGCGGGTGAGAAAACGAACCCCCGACCTTGTATTGGCGCGTGAGGGCGCGTGAGAAGGTATTTTGGCTCCCGGTTTGTCCCGTTCGACTCCTTTTGACCTGTCCTATCAAAATTGATCTATACTTATGTTGAAATCGATAAAATATAGGTCTAATAGGAAGG
>NW_019270754.1:0-859 GCF_002738365.1 Cucurbita moschata
TTAGTGGATATGGTATGATACTACAACGAGAAAACAACTTTTCAGATCGAGTTAACGACCCTGTCTCAATGGGGAAAAAAGTTCCTAAGTTAACACCTATGGAATTTGAGTGCAAAATGGCCCGGAATCGAAAGTGAAAAAAATTCGTATTTGAGCCATTTATATGTGTAAGATTCTTAAAGATGAGCGTTTCCTTACAGATTCGTCGAAAAACATCGAAAGAAACAAAGGTTTTTCAGATAGTGATTCGGGTGCCTCCACGAGGGTCTTTCCATGAGGGTTGAGGTTGTGAAGTCTTGTCGACACGAGTAAATGTTTTTTTTCTTCCATATTTCAAGCTTAGCACAATCTTTAGTGGATATGGTATGATACTAAAACGAGAAAACAACTTTTCAGATCGAGTTAACGACCCTGTCTCAACGGGGAAAAAAGTT
Organism: Cucurbita moschata; assembly: GCF_002738365.1. Taxonomy (NCBI): domain Eukaryota; kingdom Viridiplantae; phylum Streptophyta; class Magnoliopsida; order Cucurbitales; family Cucurbitaceae; genus Cucurbita; species Cucurbita moschata. The sequence goes on from NW_019270754.1 coordinate 435, forward strand.
CCTAAGTTAACAGCTATGGAATTTGATTGCAAAATGGCCCGGAAGCGAAAGTGAAAAAAATTCGTATTTGAGCCATTTATATGTGTAAGATTCTTAAAGTTGAGCGTTTCCTTACAGATTCGTCGAAAAACATCGAAAGAAACAAAGGTTTTTCAGATAGTTATTCGGGTGCCTCCACGAGGGTCTTTCCATGAGGGTTGAGGTTGTGAAGTCTGGTCGACACGAGTAAATGTTTTTTTTCTTCCATATTTCAAGCTTAGCACAATCTTTAGTGGATATGGTATGATACTAAAACGAGAAACAACTTTTCAGATCGAGTTAACGACCCTATCTCAACGGGGAAAAAAGTTCCTAAGTTAACACCTATGGAATTTGAGTGCAAAATGGCCCGGAAGCGAAAGTGAAAAAAATTCGTATTTGAGCCA
>NW_019270755.1:0-844 GCF_002738365.1 Cucurbita moschata
TTAGTCATTATTTCTTTTTAAAATCTCAATGTGAAAATATCTTTACTGATGAATTTTCATTTCTAATGATTGCAGGGATAGCCCAGTTGGGAGAGCAACAGACTGAAGATCTGAAGGTCACGTGTTCGATCCACGTTCACCTTTCTTTCCAAAATTAGTTTAGTTGATTATTAGACCGTAATATTGAAGATTTGAAGGTCATTAATATTGGATTCCTAATTCTTTATTTGACTATAAATGCTCGATTATAAGATATTTAGTAAAATGACTCATTTTATTGCATGGAACAATAAAAGAACAATAAAATTGATGTTCCGTAGAATCGTCAATAGATTCTACTTTCAATTGCTAAGTTGAGTCCTTATGATGTAGGTGATGATTTTTTTGATTCGAGGACGAATCCTGAAGAAAGGGATGATGATAAGAATCACGGTGTACATTCTACTTTCAATTGCTAAGTTGAGTCCTTTTGATGTAGGTGATGATTTTTCTGATTCGAGGACGAATCCTGAAGAAGGGGATGATGATAAGAATCACGGTGTACATTCTACTTTCAATGTTGCTGAGTTGAGTCCTTTTGATGTAGGTGGTGATTTTTCTGATTCGAGGACGAATCNTTTTGAAGAGGGGGGATGATGATAAGAATCACGGTGTTCCAATTGGACCTATTACACTACCCAAGGCCAAGAAGATTCAACAAGCATTCATACTTCATCTACAAAATTGGATAGGCTAGGTTCAACCATCATTTCATGTGTTACAAGCTTATTCGTTTGAGTCAAGACCATTTGAAGATTCAAAAGTAAATATTTGCATGGTTGAAGTAGTGGATGAAGTTGTAAGC
>NW_019270756.1:0-247 GCF_002738365.1 Cucurbita moschata
CCAGATTAGGGTTCGATTTTACTCTCTCTTTTACTGTTCTATGCACTCCGTTTCTTCGAAATTATATTCTAATTCAACATGCCTGATCATTATCGATAGGAATTTTGAAAAACGTCAAACGTGACTGAGTCTTTTTAGCATGTACTTCAAACGTCACAGATTAGGGTTTCCGAATTAGGGTTTCGATTTTAAGCACTCTTTTATTGTTTCATGCACACCTCATCTTAGAAATTCTATAATAATTCAT
>NW_019270756.1:663-859 GCF_002738365.1 Cucurbita moschata
ATGCACACCTCATCTTAGAAATTCTATAATAATTCATTATGCATGATCATTACCTACAGAAATTTCGATAAACGTTGACCGTGACTCGGTTTTTTTTTATCATGTACTTCAAACGTCACAGATTAGGGTTTCCGAATTAGGGTTTCGATTTTAAGCACTCTTTTTCTTTTTTTTACACTCCGTTTCTTCGACATTC
>NW_019270757.1:0-859 GCF_002738365.1 Cucurbita moschata
AGAGAAAGCCACGTCGGGCGGTAGTGTCGGGTCGAAGCGCGGGTCGCAGTCCGGTTCGGGTCGCGGGCTGTGGAAGGCTACTGGGCCAAGGCTAAACGTTGGGCCTTGACTTACTGGGCTGGGCCGCAAGTGTTTGGGTTGCAGGCCGGCTCAATTGAACCGTGGGTCTAGTCTGGGTTGGTTCAACTGAACCGTAGTTTCTGGGCGAGTTTGAGGTTTGGGCCGCTGTAGTTGGGCTGAGCCGAAGGCAGAGGCTAAGGGAGGAACGGGCTGGCTCTCCCGGGTTCTGGGTTTGGGTTAACCCGGATCCGTGGATCTCGTCTTCCTTGCCCGACTTTGGCCGATTTTCTGGCGAGCTTTCTCTCTCCTTCCCGCAGTGTTTTCGTTGTCGATTTCGGTCCTCTTCCTTCCCCTTTTCCTCTTTGTTCGTCGTCCTTCTTTCCTTTTTGGGAGTTTTGTGGCCTAAAAGCTCCTAAAAGCCATAGATCTAAGAATCGATTAAGAAACCTAATTTTCCGACCTCGGTTACCGACGACGACGCTTACGAAATAACACAAAACGCACCCTGAGTTATTGTGCTTTCGTTAGGGATCTCTCTTATGGTAGTAACAGGTCGTTTGGTGTCGGTTTAAGGGTGGTTTGAGGGCTCGTCGGAGAAACTGGGCACTCGCCGACGTTTGTCCAAAATCTCTCTCTCTCTCTCAAAATTTTCTCTCTTTTCTCCCTTTGCAGGTGTTTTGAAGATGCTGGGCTGAGGGTGGGCGTGCTGTGGCCGTCGTTTCGCGTGGGTTTCGCGAAACTCGGCGGTCACCGGAAAGCTCGCGGGTTTTCCGGCGACTGGGTTTTTTTTTTTTTTTTT
>NW_019270758.1:0-859 GCF_002738365.1 Cucurbita moschata
AGTCTAAATTTTGCATGGTTGACTTGTTCATTGGATTAGAACAAATGTAACATAATCATTGTCTCACTACTGCAAGAGTGCGATTGTGACACTTGTCTTTCGTTCAGTTATGGGCCGCATCTTTTGACTAGTTACGTGAGTTTGGCCTGGAGCATACGTGTAGGTTGAAAAAGAAATGGTTGGATGTGGACTACGAATAAGGGTTGGGCCACGGAAAGTTTTTTTTTTTTTACCACATATGGACTTTGGGCTAGCGAGTCTTAAATTTGGGTTCGTTTGAAAAATTTTTGTTCGTTTTTTAGTTCAAACGAACCCAAATTAAACCTACTAGTTTCTTCTTCCTTGCATGACTCACTTCTATTCTCTGTTCTGCCTCTTCTTGCTCTCTGAAACTTCTTTAAAGGCTATTGTTCACCGATTATTTGGGAGCATCTTCCTGAAAATGATTGTGACCACAAATGACCTATGTAGAAAATTTGTACCCCCTTTCCTAAAACCTTTAGCGGACAACATACCCAAAATAAATGCGCTGACTAGACTGCGTTACACCTCGTCTCACCCCCACCCCTCCCCCAGAGCATATGGATCCACCCAATCGATGAACACTCAAATCAAACTCGCCCATCCTTTTTGGCCAATCTGAGTAATCTACAGTGGGGAGACCCCTTAAAGCAACAAGCGAGAATGGATAGGTTGATAGCAGGGTTAAAGAAAAGGCGAGTATGAAAAGACGTATTGCGTAACCGTCCCTGTAAGCAGCTTCATTCTTTCTTGATCTATGAACTTGCTTTATGAAAAAATCAGTCTTTCGGCTGAAAGTGTGACTGTCGGGTATGGATAAGCAGGACCTCTTATTTCG
>NW_019270759.1:0-858 GCF_002738365.1 Cucurbita moschata
GACCGTGACTCGGTTTTTTGAGTACGTAGTACAAACGTCCTAGTTTAGGGTTTCGTCTCAAAGCACAATTTCTCTGTTTTATGCACTATGTTTCTTTGATATTATATTCTAAATCATCAGGCCTAATTATTCCAAACAAAATTTCGAAGAACGTCGACCGTGACTCGGTTTTTTGAGTACGTAGTACGAACGTCCCAGTTTAGGGTTTCCGAATTAGGGTTTCGACCTAAAGCACAATTTCTCAGTTTTATGCACTATGTTTCTTTGAAACTATATCCTAAATCATCAGGCCAAATCTTTCCAAATAAAAGTTTCGAAGTACGTCGACCGTGACTCGGTTTTTTGAGTACGTAGTACAAACGTCCCAGTTTAGGGTTTCTAAATTAGAGTTTCGTCTCAAAGCACAATTTCTCTGTTTTATGCACTATGTTTCTTTGAAATTATATCCTAAATCATCAGGCCTAATCATTCCAAACAAAAGTTTCGAAGAACGTCGACCGTGACTAAGTTTTTTTAGTACGTAGTTCAAACATCCCAGTTTAGGATTTTCGAATTAGGGTTTCGTCTCAAAGCACACTTTCTCTGTTTTATGCACTATGTTTCTTTGAAATTATATCCTAAATCATCAGGCCTAATCATTCCAAACAAAAGATTCGAAGAACGTCGACCGTGACTCGGTTTTTTGAGTACGTAGTACAAACGTCCCAGTTTAGGGTTTCGTCTCAAAGCATAATTTCTCTGTTTTATGCACTATGTTTCTTTGATATTATATTCTAAATCATCAGGCCTAATCATTCCAAACAAAAGTTTCGAAGAACGTCGACCGTGACTCGGTTTTTTGAGTACGTAGTACAAACG
>NW_019270760.1:0-858 GCF_002738365.1 Cucurbita moschata
GACCATGGCTGTGTTTTCTAGAGAAGAAGTTGTTTTAAACGTTTTTTTGAAGTTTACGTTATCAATTATGTTCATGTAAGAGTTATATTTTCTTATTATTGATGAGCATGAGACATTAATAGCGACTCTGATTATGTGAACATTTAGGATCGTTACAGCATTACTTTGATATCTACCAGAATAACAGAGATAGAACCAAATGCAACAATACTTTGTGTTTGTGGATTGTGGGAGAGCATGGTATGTGTATGTTCGACTATAAAACCAAATTGTATGATATTTGCCAAGCTTGGCTGCCAAAATAAATATAACTTATCAATATATCCATAAATTGGAAAGTTCAATTATAATATCATAATAAATAGATATTAATATGTTGTTTTTGTGTGTGTTTTTTTTTTCTTTCTTTAAAATTTGATTTGGTGTATTAGTTTTAATGAATTATAAGATTAAGATTTGTTAAGGTATTAATTTTTTCTACTTTGATCGAAATTATTTGAAGATGTCTCCGTAATGTGGTAAAGATTAGCTGGGTTAAAGTCCTTCTCGTTCGCTTCGTTCAGGTGTTCTTCCGTTATAATCTCCAACTTTGAGAATTATTCCTGCTTGAGAAATGAGCATGCACGTGAATGCATAACACTTAAAAAAAAAAAATAGGGACAATAAGATGTTTTTCAAAAAGAGAAAACACATAGTAGATATAATTTTCCTCATTTATGGAAAATCTCCCTTAATTTTTTCAAACATAAACCAAACTCAAATACAAAAGGAAACTCACTTTCTCTTTTTAATAAGTTTTTAAATTTAAAAATTCATTAGCCTGTAATCTTTACCTTACTAGCTCTCTTGTTTGGACCA
>NW_019270761.1:0-241 GCF_002738365.1 Cucurbita moschata
CGAATGATTAGGCTTGATGATTTAAAATAGAATGTCGAAGAAACGGAGTGTAAAAAACAGAAAAAGAGTGCTTAAAATCGAAACCTTAATTCGGAAACCCTAATCTATGACGTTTGAAGTACATGATAAAGAAAAACCGAGTCACGGTCAACGTTTTTCGAAATTTCTGTGTGTAATGATCAGGCATAATGAATTATTATAGAATTTCTAAGAAGAGGTGTGCATGAAACAATAAAAGAGT
>NW_019270761.1:644-858 GCF_002738365.1 Cucurbita moschata
TAAAAGAGTGCTTAAAATCGAAACCCTAATTCGGAAACCCTAATCTGTGACGTTTGAAGTACATGCTAAAAAGACCCAGTCACGTTCGACGTTTTTCAAAATTCCGGTCAATAATGATCAGGCATGTTGAAAGAGAATATAATATCTAAGAAACGGAGTGCATAGAATAGTAAAAGAGAGATTAAAATCGAACCCTAATCTGGGACGTTTGAAG
>NW_019270762.1:0-858 GCF_002738365.1 Cucurbita moschata
GAACTCGTTTTGGCTTTCTGAAAGATGCGACTTTAAAAACTGCATTTGGGCAGCTTTTGATGATGGGTTTTACTTAAAAAATATTCCTTCGGGGAAGTTTGAATTGATACACCCTTGGGAAAAAGTAAGTAAAGTTTCCCTTGCTCATTTTGATCCCACAAAACCTACTCTTTTTTTCTTTTTTTTCTTTTCTGTTTAATTGCTTTCACATGTAATAATTCTACATAGGGTTGTGGGGTTTCCTTGTAGACTTAGGATGTTGTATATTTAAGTCTAATAAAAGTGGGAGTTATCCTTTGGGATTTTATAGTTATTTTGATGTTGATAATTTGGTTGGATTTCAAGTTTCTAGTTGTAACCACCCATGTTCAAGCTTGGAAATATGGATTTGGCATTTATTGGCCCTAATACTCCCCTTACAATATTGTCACATTATTTACTCCTTGCTTCTAAGAATGAAAACTGTTGGCCCTAATACTCCCCTTACAATATTGTCACATTATTTACTCCTTGCTTCTAAGAATGAAAACTGTCACCACAGACCGACATAAGTACTTATTGTCACATTATTTACTCCTTGCTTCTAAGAATGAAAACTGTCACCACAGACCGACATAAGTACTTCCGACATGTCTTTTCCTCCCTCACATGTTTGCTCCAAGAAAAGCACATTTAATCTCGAAGTTCTTATGATTAAGCCACCAAAAAAGCAAGTGCATCTTGTTGATATTGGTGGTAAGTTTCAATTCTTTTTAAGCATTTCTTAGTCATCTATACTCTGGATCACTTTCATTCGGATAGAATCCATGTTTATTCATGTACTCTCTTTAACTCGGGTATCACTCTACTCAAAATTCT
>NW_019270763.1:0-857 GCF_002738365.1 Cucurbita moschata
TCATCGTATGCACCTTATTCTCCACATCACAATGCACTATTGCTTTTGCTTTTTCACCTGTCATATCCTATTGCTATTAGATGAAATATAATAAAAATTGTCCTCCACCCATAACACCTCTCACTCCCACCTACTGAACATGTCTGGACCCTGCCCTCATATCACCTGCGTTTCCGTTAAACTATCGGTTGCGGCCATATCTACCAGAAAGCACCGTTTCCCGTCCGATCAACTGTAGTTAAGCTGGTAAGAGCCTGACCGAGTAGTGTAGTGGGTGACCATACGCGAAACTCAGGTGCTGCAATCTTTATTTCTTTTTTTTTTTTTTTTTTTTTTTTTTTNGACATTGTGAGACCCTCCGTTCGCAACCGTGCTCTCTGTTTTCATCACTATATGCACGCTCTTTCCAAAGCTCCTGCACTTTGCACGTGGCGGAGCCATCGCCCGGCTTCCATATGTACGGCTGCCACACCTAACTATTTCGGTTGCGGCCATATCTACCAGAAAGCACCGTTTCCCGTCCGATCAACTGTAGTTAAGCTGGTAAGAGCCTGACCGAGTAGTGTAGTGGGTGACCATACGCGAAACTCAGGTGCTGCAGTTGTTTTTTTTTTCGCGCACGAATACATCACGCAGCCTCGCCTTGACACTGCTCAAGGGATAAGGGGAAGGAGCTGAGATAGAACTGAGTTGGAGCGTTGCAGCGGCACGAGCAGTGAAAAGAGCGAAGAGAAGAGAAGCAGATAAAAGACCAAAGTAGCGATGATACTTCGATGTTTGGAGCGATTTTTCCTATGTGAATATTAGAAATCATATGTTTTGTATCAGCTGAACAGTGAATGATGTGCTCAATACTC
>NW_019270764.1:0-857 GCF_002738365.1 Cucurbita moschata
ATTCCAAACAAAAGTTTCGAAGAACGTCGACCGTGACTCGGTTTTTTAAATACGTAGTTAAAACGAGCAAGTTTAGGGTTTCCAAATTAGGGTTTCGATTTAAAGCACACTTTCTCTGATTTATTCACTGTGTTTCTTGGAAATTATATCCTAAATCATCAGGCGTAATAATTCCAAACAAAAGTTTCGAAGAACGTCGACCGTGACTCGGTTTTTTAAATACGTAGTTCAAACGTCCAAGTTTAGGGTTTCCAAATTAGGGTTTCGATTTAAGGCACACTTTCTCTGATTTATGCACTGTGTTTCTTGGAAATTATATCCTAAATCATCAGGCGTAATAATTCCAAACAAAAGTTTCGAAGAACGTCGACCGTGACTCGGTTTTTTAAATACGTAGTTCAAACGTCCAAGTCTAGGGTTTCCAAATTAGGGTTTCGATTTCAAGCACACTATATCTGTTTTATGCACTGTGTTTCTTTGAAATTATATCATAAATCATCAGGCCTAATCATTCCAAACAAAAGTTTCGAAGAACGTCGACCGTGACTCGGTTTTTTAAATACGTAGTTCAAACGTCCAAGTTTAGGGTTTCCAAATTAGGGTTTCGATTTAAAACAGACTTTGTGTTTCTTATGCACTGTGTTTCTTTGAAATTATATCATAAATCATCAGGCGTAATCATTCCGAACAAAAGTTTTTAAGAACGTCGACCGTGACTCGGTTTTTTAAGTACGTAGTTCAAACGTCCCAGTTTAGGGTTTCCAAATTAGGATTAAGATTTAAAGCACACTTTCTCTGGTTTATGCACTGTGTTTCTTCGAAATTATATCCTAAATCATCAGACGTAATAATTCCAA
>NW_019270765.1:0-857 GCF_002738365.1 Cucurbita moschata
AAACTTTTGTTTGGAATGATTACGCCTGATGATTTAGGATGTAATTTCCAAGAAACACAGTGCATAAATCAGAGAAAGTGTGCTTTAAATCGAAACCCTAATTTGGAAACCCTAAACTTGCTCGTTCAAACTACGTATTTAAAAAACCGAGTCACGGTCGACGTTCTTCGAAACTTTTGTTTGGAATTATTACTTCTGATGATTTAGGATATAATTTCAAAGAAACACAGTGCAAAAAAAGAGAAAGTGTGTTTTTNAGAAACACAGTGCAAAAAAAGAGAAAGTGTGTTTTAAATCGAAAGCATAACTTGGAAACCCTAAACTAGGACGTTTGAACTACGTATTTAAAAAACCGAGTCACGGTCGACGTTCTTCGAAACTTTTGTTTGGAATTATTACGCCTGATGATTTAGGATATAATTTCAAAGAAACACAGTGCATAAAACAGAGAAAGTGTGCTTTAAATCGAAACCCTAATTTGGAAACCCTAAACTGGGACGTTTTAACTACGTATTTAAAAAACTGAGTCACGGTCGACGTTCTTCGAAACTTTTGTTTGGAATGATTAGGCCTGATGATTTATGAAATAATTTCAAAGAAACACAGTGCATAAAACAAAGAAAGTGTGTTTTAAATCGAAACCCTAATTTGGAAACCCTAAACTGGGACGTTTTAACTACGTATTTAAAAAATCGAGTCACGGTCAACGTTCTTCGAAACTTTTGTTTTTAATGATTACGCCCGATGATTTAGGATATAATTGCAAAGAAACACAGTGCATAGAAAAGATATAGTGTGCTTGAAATCGAAACCTTAATTTGGAAACCCTAAACTTGGACGTTTGAACAACGTATTTA
>NW_019270766.1:0-857 GCF_002738365.1 Cucurbita moschata
TATCCCAGAAGATCTTCATAAAACCAGAAGGTTTATGAATTCATTCTAGTCGACACAAAATCCGTCGAAATTACTCATATTCCGAGTTGCGATGATCCTTCGAAAATCGCGTATTAAAAATTAAAAAATTTTAAAGTCATGAATCCGACGTATTGGAATCAAGATCCATACACGGAAAAGACATTCTCAAAACCTTTTGTTCCTCATTCTTACTCATACAGAGACTATTAGATGGCATGGTTCAATGTCATTTGGTATCAAAATTACGAGCATTCATGGTTCATTCAATTCTGCCAAAATGCTCATAAAATTCATTACCCATTTTGGTTCATCAAATGGTGGAAAATCTTTGGATCAGCCAAAGATATATTTCCAGTTCCAATACAAGAATCGTTCCACTCTTTCGTTCAAAATATATTCAAAATCCCATTTCCATTGACCATGCACTTTTGCGTATATTTTCAAATTCCTTGGATTTTAACTTGGAATTTTCAAATTAAAGAGACCGAAGACCAAATAAAACAGGTCTTCAAAACTATCAAAATCAAATGGTGGGATAAATATACTTATACCCACGCAGACATCAAAGCGGTAAAGATTTGGCTATCTGAGAATGGCCACCTTCAGGATTTATCCAAGAAGAAGACCTCCGAATTCCTTAATTCAAAGTCGAGGCTACTCGCAGCATTAGCCCAGACAACTTTGGAAGCTGATTTTCAAAAGCTTCTTCAAGCCACATCAGTCGGTTCGACGTCTTCTCCTTCTATCATAGAAGAAGAAGATGAAGACACGATCTATGATCTCAATGATCCATTTTTGGATTCACAACCACCTTTGTAGATATCATCATCTCAATG
>NW_019270767.1:0-234 GCF_002738365.1 Cucurbita moschata
AACTACGTATTTAAAAAACCGAGTCACGGTCAACGTTCTTCGAAACTTTTGTTTTGAATGATTACGCCCGATGATTTAGGATATAATTGCAAAGAAACACAGTGCATAGAAAAGATATAGTGTGCTTTAAATCGAAACCCTAATTTGGAAACCCTAAACTGGGAGGTTTTAACTACGTATTTAAAAAACCGAGTCACGGTCGACGTTCTTCGAAACTTTTGTTTGGAATGATTA
>NW_019270767.1:662-857 GCF_002738365.1 Cucurbita moschata
ACGTATTTAAAAAACCGAGTCACGGTCGACGTTCTTCGAAACTTTTGTTTGGAATTATTACGCCTGAGGATTTAGGATATAATTTCAAAGAAACACAGTGCATAAAACAGAGAAAGTGTGCTTTAAATCGAAACCCTAATTTGGAAACCCTAAACTGGGACGTTTTAACTACGTATTTAAAAAACCGAGTCATGG
>NW_019270768.1:0-312 GCF_002738365.1 Cucurbita moschata
TCAATATGTTTTCCTCGCTTATGGCTTCTTGGTTCTTTTGAATTTGCAACTGCTCCACTGTTATCACAATAAAGAGTGACGGGAAGATGCATATTTGGAACGACTTCCAAATCAGTTAAGAACTTCCGAAGCCATACAGATTCTTTCGCTGCTTCACAAGCAGCAACATACTCAGCCTCCATGGTGGAATCAGCAATGCAACCTTGCTTTATGCTTCTCCATATTATTGCTCCTCCGTTCAGAGTGAAGACAGATCCTGATGTCGATTTCCTCGAATCTACATCGGTTTGAAAATCTGAGTCAGTGTACCCT
>NW_019270768.1:467-856 GCF_002738365.1 Cucurbita moschata
ATACATCAGACTACCGACCGCTGATGCATAGGGAATGTGTTTCGTATCCTCAACTTCTTGAGGTGTCTTAGAACTTTCTTCCTTCGACAAATGAACTCCATGCCTGAAAGGTAATAATCCTTTCTTGGAGTCCTGCATCTTATATCGAATTAACATTTTGTCGATGTACGATGCTTGAGACAATGCTAGTGTTTTGTTCTTGCGATTCCGAACAATTTGAATTCCAATAACAAACTGAGCCTCTCCCAAATCTTTCATTTTTAATTGTGTCGCCAGCCAATGCTTAATGTCAGTCAGAATTCCCACATCATTTCCAATGAGTAGGATATCGTCAACGTACAACACCAGGAAAGCTACTGTAGAGTTGACTATCCTTTTATAAACACAAG
>NW_019270769.1:0-856 GCF_002738365.1 Cucurbita moschata
ATTTTCATTAATAACTCACATTTCTAGCCTAAATAAATATGAACTTTGAAATAAGATGTTATATTGATCTTAATTTCCTTAATTAAGGTCAAATATATCTCTGGGAGGGTAACACATGTAGAAATAAATATCAAAATGTCTATACCGAGCCGAATGACAGAGTTTTAAGTCGATAAGCTACACCGAGGTGAGTCGAGCTGCGTTGAACCTGTTGGGTTTTATGTCCTAAAACTCATAGTTTGTAAACAAAGATATATTCTATAAAGTTATTATTGATGTTTATTCAGTAAAAAATTGTTATTGAATAAAGTGAACTTTACGATCATTAATCTAAATTCAATAAACTAAGAACACTCTGGTTATAGTATGATTACTTGAACTATATGTAGAGACATAAGAGTGGATCAAGTTCAAGTATATAGTCAAAATGATCTATAGTATAAGGATAAGACTGAGTACCTTATTCTGGGGACACTATGGATGCGGCCCACTTTTGTATATGATATAAACAATGTGATCATTAAATTGTACATGTGGAGACATGTGAGTGGNTGTCGTTTACTGTTGAGACTGATTTTCTTTTCATTCGATAACCTAGGTAACTCGGTTTTAATCCTGAGCTAACCATGAACTCCTGTTTATTCGAAATTATCCTTAGATTTGCATGGGTGAGAGTGGCTCTAGTTCGCCGACTCAACAGGCCTCCCATTTTCGCCGACTCAACAGGCATCCCATTTCAGGGGTAAGACTTGGTGAATGGCTGGGGACGTAGGGTGCAAGACGGAATTCACTCCTACCCACTTTTAGGGATAGAAGAAAGGTAGTTCCCTTAAGCACTGACTCCAGGTCTTGAACA
>NW_019270770.1:0-856 GCF_002738365.1 Cucurbita moschata
TGTCTCGATGGCCAAAAAAGTTCCTATGTTAACACCTATGGATTTCGAGTGCAAAATGGCCCGGAAGCGAAAGTGAAAAATATTCGTATTTTAACCATTTATATGTGAAGGATTCTTAAACTTGGGCGTTTCCTTACAGATTCGTCGAAAAACATCGAAAGAAACAAAGGTTTTTCACGTAGCCATTCGGGTGCCTCCACGAGGGTCTTTTCGTAAGGGTTGAGGTTGTGAAGTCTTTTCGACACGAGTAAATNTGGCCCGGAAGCGAAAGTGAAAAATATTCGTATTTTAACCATTTATATGTGTAAGATTCTTAAACTTTAGCGTTTCCTAAAAGATTCGTCGAAAAACATCGAAAGAAACAAAGGTTTTTCACGTAGCCATTCGGGTGCCTCCACGAGGGTCTTTTCGTAAGGGTTGAGGTTGTGAAGTCTTTTCGACACGAGTAAATGTTTTTTTTGTTCCATATTTTCAGCTTAGGACAATCTTACGTCGATATGGTATGATACTAAAAGGAGAAAACATCTTTTCAGATCGAGTTAACGACCCTGTCTCGATGGGCAAAAAAGTTCCTATGTTAACACCTATGGATTTTGAGTGCAAAATGGCCCGGAAGCGAAAGTGAAAAATATTATTATTTTAACCATTTATATGTGTAAGATTCTTAAACTTGAGCGTTTCCTTACAGATTCGTCGAAAAACATCGAAAGAAACAATGGTTTTTCACGGAGCCATTCGGGTGCCTCCACGAGGTTCTTTTCGTAAGGGTTGAGGTTGTGAAGTCTTTTCGACACGAGTAAATGTTTTTTTTGTTCCATATTTTCAGCTTAGGACAATCTTACGTCGATATGGTATG
>NW_019270771.1:0-838 GCF_002738365.1 Cucurbita moschata
GTCGAAAAAAATCGAAAGAAACAAAGGTTTTTCACGTAGCCATTCGGGTGCCTCCACGAGGGACTTTTCGTAAGGGTGGAGGTTGTGAAGTCTTTTCGACACGAGTAAATGTTTTTTTTCTTCCATATTTTAAGCTTAGGAAAATCTTACGTGGATATGGTATGATTCTAAAATGAGAAAACATCTTTTCAGATCGAGTTAACGACCCTGTCTCAATGGGCAAAAAAGTTCCTATGTTAACACCTATGGATTTTGAGTGCAAAATGGCCCGGAAGCGAAAGTAAAAAATATTCGTATTTTAACCATTTATATGTGTAAGATTCTTAAACTTGTGCGTTTCCTTACAGATTCGTCGAAAAACATCGAAAGAAACAAAGGTTTTTCACGTAGCCATTCGGGTGCCTCCACGAGGGACTTTTCGTAAGGGTTGAGGTTGTGAAGTCTTTTCGACACGAGTAAATGTTTTTTTTCTTCCATATTTTAAGCTTAGGACAATCTTACGTGGATATGGTATGATACTAAAACGAGAAAACATCTTTTCAGATCGAGTTAACGACCCTGTCTCAATGGGCAAAAAAGTTCCTATGTTAACACCTATGGATTTTGAGTGCAAAATGGCCCGGAAGCGAAAGTGAAAAATATTCGTATTTTAACCATTTATATGTGTAAGATTCTTAAACTTGTGCGTTTCCTTACAGATTCGTCGAAAAACAATGAAAGAAACAAAGGTTTTTCACGTAGCCATTCGGGTGCCTCCACGAGGGACTTTTCGTAAGGGTTGAGGTTGTGAAGTCTTTTCGACACGAGTAAATGTTTTTTTTCTTCCATATTTTAAGCT
>NW_019270772.1:0-855 GCF_002738365.1 Cucurbita moschata
AGATGCATACGTTACGAGAAAGGAAAACGATCATTATGTTTATCATACTGTTGTGACGGCCAAGCAGGAAAAGATTCATTATATTTATCTTAACGCTGCGACGGTCGCTATTTTTTAAACGAGTGTCTGACATCAGCACCTACCAGAGAATTCTCGCCCGAAAAAAAGTGGTCAAGGAAGTGTGCAATCCGACTGATGGCTCCACATCCACGCACGTGTGGAGCATATGTAGAGCAATAATTACACATCCACGTTTAGGATACCCGTCTAAGGAATATAAGCTAATGTGATAGGTCCAGGCAAGACATTTCTGTATCGCTAACGACTACATCGCAATTCAATACCATGACACATGCGTAGGATACTTGTACTTATTTCATTTAGTATTTCGTTGTGTCATTTTAAAGATGTTTTCGAACAAGTAATTCAATGGTAGTATTTTGGGATGATGTTTTATGTTTTATGATAAAGTTTAAACGTTTAGTTCCGCATAAAATGATTACGTTATGATGACGGTAGCGACTTTAGGTAAGTATAAATCTTGGGTCGTTACAGTTTGTATCAGAGATCTAGGTTATAGATTCTGTAGACTAGTCTATGAGGTATGCTTTGCATGTTCCACAGTCCCATCGTCGACGCCCCGTCATGGTCAGGTATGTGATGCATAAGATAGGAAAAAGAATTGTCATTGATGGCATATATTGTTATTGATTGACTATTATCAAATGTAACGTAGGATGGAATTTGGTAACATTGACTATGTTATAGTTGACTGCATTATTGTTGACTTAGTTCTAAAAATCTAAAATATGATATGATAAGGCTAGGTATGAAATTTGGTGACCATTAGATTAC
>NW_019270773.1:0-855 GCF_002738365.1 Cucurbita moschata
AAACTTACAAAAGATGTTTACTAAATTGATTTTAAAATATAATAATTCCATTAAATGCATAACCACTCTTTTGAAAATTAGGGTACAAGTTATTGTCCATCAATTTTGTCCCATATGTCATGGACACATCTTTTATAATTTTTGTTCATACATAAAACATAATAAAAATTAAAAATTAAAAAATTAGAATTAAAATTGAATTTTTTTTCTAAAAATTTAAATGTATTAATGCCCTTTTAATACAATGAAAATATTTTTTAACTTTTAAACACTACTTTTATAGATCTAAAATTTTGTTTTAATTTTAAAACTCTTATGAGTCTATTTTTTATATCCAAACATTTTATTTGATTTTTTAAAAGACTATTTATGAAATATTTAAATTTTTAATATTTATAGACAAGGAAATTTCTTATACAGTAATGAAAAAGACAATAATTTATAGTCACCGTGATGATAGAGAACATATAAACCATAAAAGTTCATATTTGGGTTCCACCAATCTTATTTTAATGGTTGATAACCTTATTTCAAGCCAACCCTCCTAGATTATAACTAAGAGAGACTAATTGGTGTCAACCCAAATACTTATAATAGTGCGAAGCAAACACCTTACAGCGGCTCTTGCTTAGTCTCATATTTGAAGTTGTAGCAATTGACGGCAGTATAAATTCCATCATCGTAATAATTAGTCACTTGGTCCCCATTCATAAGAGTGTCACGTTGAACATACGAATATGGGACATCGCATTGACCTTTTGTTGCGAGTAGACTCACTCTCACCCTAGACATGGGTGGCACAGTTACAGTGTAAACGGTCTCTATCTCAGATGATTTTGATTTAGTTTCTCCCCA
>NW_019270774.1:0-855 GCF_002738365.1 Cucurbita moschata
TGTATCGAAATTCCGCAGTAGCGCGTTGGCAACTTCTCATCAAAATTGAAAGATTTTTTTTCTCGATTTTTCCGCAACGATTTTGTTTCTTCTCGATTTCAGTGTCGAACTCCGGTAGTATCGCATTTACAGTTTCGCGCATTGGCAATTTCTCGTCTTTGAAATCCAGGTTAAAATCCTGGCTGCGGATGGAAATTTCGATATTATTTTTCTCGATTTCTGCAACGATTTTCTTCTCGATTTCAGCGTCACACTTGCATGGTACCACATTGACAATTTCTAGCCTTTGAAATCTTGGCTGCGGGTCGATCTTTTAAACTTTTTCTTGGTTTCGGCAATGATTTTTTCTCGATTTGGGTAAAGACAAGATCAGATAATTGACGAACATCGTTTGAAGTTCCGCAGTAGCGCATCGGCAATTTCTCTTGTTTGAAATCTAGGTTCAAATCCTGGCTACGGAATAATCCTTTTATTATAATTAAGATTTTTTTTTCTCGATTTCTTCTCCGCAACGATTTCTTCTCGGTTTCAGTAAATAGGTAGTATCAAATAGTTGACTAAATTGTATCCAAGTTCCGCAGTAGCGCATCGGCAATTTCTCATATCCCGGCTCCGGATCGAAATCGAAGGATTTTTTTTCTCGATTTTCGCAGCGATTTCATCGGCCCGGCAATTTCTCATCTTTGAAATCCTGGCAGCGGATCAAAATTTAAATATGTTTTTTCTCAATTTTCGCAACGATTTCTTCTCGATTTCAGTGTTAAAACTTCGGTAGCATCACATCGACAATTTATAATTCTTGGCTGCGGATCAATTTCTTAAGATTTTTCTCGATTCCTGCAACGATGTCTCTTC
>NW_019270775.1:0-289 GCF_002738365.1 Cucurbita moschata
AGAAAGTGTGTTTTAAATCGAAACCCTAATTTGGAAACCCTAAACTGGGACGTTTGAACTACGTATTTAAAAAACCGAGTCACGTTCGACGTTCTTCAAAACTTTTGTTTTGAATGATTACGCCCGATGATTTAGGATATAATTGCAAAGAAACACAGTGCATAGAAAAGATATAGTGTGCTTGAAATCGAAACCCTAATTTGGAAACCCTAAACTGGGACGTTTGAACTACGTATTTAAAAAACCGAGTCACGTTCGACGTTCTTCAAAACTTTTGTTTTGAATGATT
>NW_019270775.1:637-855 GCF_002738365.1 Cucurbita moschata
AAATCGAAACCCTAATTTGGAAACCCTAAACTGGGACGTTTGAACTAAGTATTTAAAAAACCGAGTCACGGTCGACGTTCTTCGAAACTTTTGTTTCGAATGATTACGCCCGATGATTTAGGATATAATTGCAAAGAAACACAGTGCATAGAAAAGATATAGTGTGCTTGAAATCGAAACCCTAATTTGGAAACCCTAAACTGGGACGTTTGAACTAC
>NW_019270776.1:0-855 GCF_002738365.1 Cucurbita moschata
TTAAATATTTATTAAATTGTTTAATTAATCCTTTAATATTACTTTAATTTGAAATTAATTATTTAAATGAATTGTGGAATTAAAATGGAGAAAGTCAAAAGGTTGACTTCATATAATGGAAAAATCCATGTTTGAATTAGTGGAATATTGAATGTCAATATATGGTTTAACCAAACTTGCATGTTTGTCACATAATCCAACAAATTTGAGTGGAATTTTGAGTATCAAAAGTTGGTAATCTCAAATTTGCATGAGCATTCAAATATAACTCTCCCTTCACATATACTAAATTCTTTCCAAGTTTAGTCACTCAATAGATTCCACAATCCCGTTCTAACACCGGAGAATAGTAGGGAAGACACTAGTGGTAGTTCGAAATCAGTTCGTGAGGAAAAAAGAATTTGAACTACAGAAGTTTAGTACTCAAACTCCTTGAGTTTTAATGCTTATGAACCTGCTAGCTAATTTATTATAATTGACATATTTAGAGTACGTAAGATCCAAATTGCTTCCGCATGTGTTATATTATATTAACACCATCAAGAAATAGCCGTAGAGAGGAGAGAGATGAAAACTAGAAAATCGCGCTGAGTCGGGCAAAGAAAACGATTCTGTCGGATCTGGGTCAGACTCTAACCCACAACCCACAGCCAATCCATTGGTTCGGTCTAACACTCGCTCACAACCCAATTATAATAGCCAACCCAACCCAACGTCTACAACCTAGCTCAGCGGCCCAGCACCCATGTTTGCCCATCCAACCCGCAACGCCTGCAGCCCAAAACCTGACAGTCCGTGGTGAAGCCCAATTACCTAAGACCCACCTGCAATACCCAGCACCCACGTCGCGACCCA
>NW_019270777.1:0-854 GCF_002738365.1 Cucurbita moschata
CTTTGGGTCGATTAAAAACTAAAAAGATGAAAATAAATAAAAATTAAATTGAGAAGAAACGCAAAGGAAACATATATCCGATCTTGAGCCTGAAGCTCTGATACCAAATGATACGATAAGGAATCAACTACAAGGGGAATAAGATTCGAATTACCTTGTGGATCGAATATCTCAAGCAAAGAACACTTTGTTTGAGATTCGAATCACTCCAGAAGCAAGATCGATCATGTCTAGCTTCAATGATTCTTGTTGATCAAATATCTCAAACACTTGTTTGAGATTCGAATCACTCCACAAGCAAGGTTGATCATGTCAAGCTTGAATGATTCTACATGCAACCTAAACTACATAGAGTTGCAAAGAAACTTAGCCATTGGCTAAAGAAAAGCACAAATGCTCCTTTTACTATATCTTCTAAGTCTCCCTTACAAATACAACATACATGGCTTTATATAGCCTAAAAAATGAAACTACTAAAGGTATTCAAAACTTGTAACATTCCTACTTTATGGCCATAATTAGCCATTATGTAAATGTAACCGAAATTAAATAACAAGTCTTAAAATACAATAACTCTAAATTGTAACCCACCCAAAATTTACAACAATCAAACTTTATTCTTCTTCAATGTAGCATGAATTGAAACATCTTTTGATAATTTTGACAACCTTTTCTTCACATCTTCATTGAAGCATATTGTATGATTGATGTCTCTTGGTTCATATCAGGCTGCCTCGACTTAGGCTTCATGCTCTATTACATGGGTGGCTGGCTTTTGTGGCTTTATGTAGCTGAACCCCGGGGTTTATTTTTTTACTGTATTGGGCTTGGGCCTAGGGTTTAATTTTTAATTT
>NW_019270778.1:0-853 GCF_002738365.1 Cucurbita moschata
CCGTTTCATCCCAATTCTATTCTAAATCATCAAGCCTAATCATTCTCCACAAAAGTTTCCAAAAACGTCGGCCGTGACTCAATTGTTAGAGCACGCATTTCAAACGTCCCAATTTAGAGTTCCCGAAGAAGTGATTCGGTTTGAAGCACACTCTCTCTGTTTTATGCACCGCGTTTCTTTAAAATTCTATTCTAAATCATCAGGCCTAATCATTCCACACAAAGCCATCGAAAAACGTCGACCGTGACTCGGTTTTTTTAGCGCGTACTTCAAACGTCCAGTTCAGGGTTTCCGAATTAGGGATTCGATTTGAACAACACTTCCTCTGTTTTATGTACTCCATTTCTTCGAAACTCTATTCTAAATCGTCAAGCCTAATCATTCTCCAAAAAAGTTTCGAAAAACGTCGACCGTGACTCGGTTGTTTTTAGCGCGTACTTCAAACGTCCAGTTCAGGGTTTCCGAATTAGGGATTCGATTTGAACAACACTTCCTCTGTTTTATGTACTCCATTTCTTCGAAACTCTATTCTAAATCGTCAAGCCTAATCATTCTCCACAAAACTTTCAAAAAAACGTCGTCCGTGACTCGGTTTTTAGAGCACGCACTT
This sequence comes from Cucurbita moschata, assembly GCF_002738365.1. Classification (NCBI taxonomy): domain Eukaryota; kingdom Viridiplantae; phylum Streptophyta; class Magnoliopsida; order Cucurbitales; family Cucurbitaceae; genus Cucurbita; species Cucurbita moschata. The sequence goes on from NW_019270778.1 coordinate 611, forward strand.
CAAACGTCCGAGTTTAGGGTTTCCGAATTATGGATTCGATTTGAAGCACCGTTTCTCTGTGTTATGCACTCCGTTCATCCCAATTCTGTTCTAAATCGTCAAGCCTAGTTATTCATCACAAAAGTTTCCAAAAACGTCGACCGTGACTCGGTTTTTAGAGCACGTACTCCAAACGTCTCAGTTTAGGGTTTCCGAGTTAGGGATTCGATTTGAAGCAGCACACTTTCTCTGTTTTATGCACCC
>NW_019270779.1:0-371 GCF_002738365.1 Cucurbita moschata
TATGCATACCATACAGGTGGATGTCGATTTCTCCCATCCCTTATTGACAAATTTTGTGCAATAGCTACTAGAAAAGTGTTATCAGCAACTAGTTCGACGGTTTCAGCAACTAGTTTAGTTGTTTCCTCCGTGATTTCTCCCTCTTCGTTTTCAGCAACTGGTTCAATTGTTTCAGTAATCAGTTTTGTTCTTTCCTCTGTGATTTCTCCTTCTTCAGCTGTGTTCTCATAAATTTCAATATTTTTCTCCGTCCAATTTTGATCGAAGAATGACTAAGCCTGAAACCTAAACAATTTGAGTTTGATGATATTATTGAATATTGAACTTGGCTAAACAATTTGAGTTTGATGATATTATTGAATATTGAACTT
>NW_019270779.1:561-854 GCF_002738365.1 Cucurbita moschata
GCTTTACAAGGAAAACACACAGTTAAACACCTAGGGTTAAGACATAATGTATAATACATATATACAAGTAAAAAAACTCAACGGGGAGACAACATCCATTGATCTCCCAGAACATATCTCATAATAGTCCATCCTCTTTTCTAACACAACAGAAAGTATATAAAAAAACATTAAAAAAACATATCATCGTAGAGACAGTTTTGTAATTTCTTACATCGTGCATAACATACTCATCTTTATTGCTCAATTGATATTCTAGTCATGCATATCCCATATCTAGCTTTACATAATAC
>NW_019270780.1:0-257 GCF_002738365.1 Cucurbita moschata
TTGAAGTACGTGCTAAAAAACTGAGGCACGGTCGACGTTTTTTGAAACTTTTGTTGCGAATGATTAGGCTTGATGATTTAAAATAGAATGTCGAAGAAACGGAGTGTAAAAAAAAAGAAAAAGAGTGGTTAAAATCGAAACCCTAATTCGGAAACCCTAATCTGTGACGTTTGAAGTACATGATAAAAAAAAACCGAGTCACGGTGAACGTTTTTCGAAATTTCTGTGGGTAATGATCAGGCATAATGAATTATTAT
>NW_019270780.1:636-854 GCF_002738365.1 Cucurbita moschata
GTACATGCTAAAAAGACCCAGTCTCACGTTTGACGTTTTTCAAATTCCTGTCGATAATGATCAGGCATGTTGAATTAGAATATAATTTCGGAGAAACGGAGTGCATAGAACAGTAAAAGAGAGATTAAAATCGAACCCTAATCTGGGAAGTTTGAAGTACGTGCTAAAAAACTGAGGCACGGTCGACGTTTTTTGAAACTTTTGTTGCGAATGATTAG
>NW_019270781.1:0-854 GCF_002738365.1 Cucurbita moschata
GCAAACTCCAGAAATGGATAGGATTTCTTAGGTCCATTCCCAACTTTGGCTTTTTCATTCAATAGCGTTGTTGGGACCGATCTCTGAGGTCTGAAATTGGTGGGTCACACTTGTGAAGAATTACTAAGAGTTAGTATATTCTTGACCAAAATAGCGATAACTAAAACACTATAGGAACAAGAGTTATTCTGGAATTAGTGTTTAAGTCAAGAATGTCTTGGTTTAGTGAATGAGTGATTGACTGCCCCTCGGTAGCAGTTGCTCTAACTCACTAAAGTATCGTTGCAAATTAATAATTATTTGGGTACATTATTACATTCGCTAAAACTGATTGGATTAAACAAGATTAAAGCGATAACTAAAACACTATAGGAACAAGAGTTATTCTGGAATTAGTGTTTAAGTCAAGAATGTCTTGGTTTAGTGAACGAGTGATTGACTGTCCCTCGGTAGCAGTTGCTCTAAATCACTAAAGTATCGTTGCAAATTAATAATTATTTGGGTACATTATTACATTTGCTAAAACTGATTGGATTAAACAAGATTAAGTCAAATCACTAATAGAATTTTCTTTATATCACAGCATGACAAACTCAATAGTACAATTACTCGCTTCTGAGAAATTAAACGGCGACAACTACACAACTTGGAAATCAAACCTAAACACAATACTGGTCATTGATGATTTAAAGTTTGTTTTAACTGAGGAGTGTCCTCCAAACCCCAACTCAAATGCAAACCGAACAGCTCGGGATGCATATGACAGATGGATAAAGGCAAATGACAAAGCCCGAGTGTACATTCTAGCCAGCATATCTGATGTTTTGGCTAAGAAACACGATGTTATGGGTACT
>NW_019270782.1:0-206 GCF_002738365.1 Cucurbita moschata
AGGTGTGCATGAAACAATAAAAGAGTGCTTAAAATCGAAACCCTAATTCGGAAACCCTAATCTGTGACGTTTGAAGTACATGCTAAAAAGACAAAGTCACGTTTGACGTTTTTCAAAATTCCTGTCGATAATGATCAGGCATGTTGAATTAGAATATAATTTCGAAGAAACGGAGTGCATAGAACAGTAAAAGAGAGATTAAAATC
>NW_019270782.1:628-853 GCF_002738365.1 Cucurbita moschata
TATATAATTTCGAAGAAACGGAGTGCATAGAACAGTAAAAGAGAGATTAAAATCAAACCCTAATTTGGGACGTTTGAAGTCCGTGCTAAAAAAACTGTGTCACGATCGACGTTTTTTGAAACTTTCGTTGCAAATGATTAGGCTTGATGATATAAAATAGAATGTCGAAGAAATGGAGTGTAAAAAACAGTAAAAGAGTGCTTTAATTCGAAACCCTAAATTCGA
>NW_019270783.1:0-853 GCF_002738365.1 Cucurbita moschata
ATTCTTTTTTCTTCTCTTCTCTACATTAATTATCTTTCTATAGTAATTATTTTTTTACACTACTTCTATTCTTTTTTTCTTCTCTCTACAGTAATTATCGTAAACCCTATGTAAATAATTTAACAGCGGTCTAGATTTAAAAGATATAATAATAATTGCTCAAGGATTTCATTAACAAAGACAATAAATGAAATAATAATGATACATTTCATAAACAAAATATATGGTCCACTATAAAGGCATTTGGTGTAGTGGTATGATTCTTGCATTAGGTGCAAGAGGTCTTGAGTTTAGGCATTGAAATGCCCCTCCAAAAAGCACAATTTTGAAAGGAAAAAAATAATGAAACTCCAAAAGAAAACAGAGTTCAGTTCTTGAAATGCCCCTCCAAAAGAAAACAAAAGCACAATTTTGAAAGGAAAAAAATAACNAGAATAAAGATCGTCTCGAGCCCGACTTCAAAAAGAGCATTACACAAATTGTTCGATTGTATTCTTTAGCCCGACTTCAAAAAGAGCATTACACAAATTGTTCGATTGTATTCTTTCTAGGAACTTTTCATAACTGATGAAGAAGTTTCAGAGTGTCATAGGTTCGAATCCTGTCACCTTGATGTGGTATTCTTAGGGGCCGAAGTGCAAAGCCCCATAGCCTATTCGTGGTCAGGAAGGCAGGCGAACCACGCACACTGAAAAAAAAAAGACTACCTTATCAGTCATCAGGCAAGCTTTTGGTATGATATATCGAGATAATTATTATGAAAAAGTTATTCCACTAGTGTGACTTAGATACCCTTTCTTTGTAGTATCAGTCATGCTATTTGAATAGCTTGAAGTCGTCATAGCCTCTCCAT
>NW_019270784.1:0-852 GCF_002738365.1 Cucurbita moschata
CAGCACATATTGCATCACAATATATCATATCATAAACAAGTCAATTTATCACATATCTCATACCATAACATATTTCATATCATATGACAACATATATATATATATATATATATATATATATATATATATATATATATATCCGTCATTCACATATCGTATCATAATCATACCATAGCGTAAACACTTCGTGGTCATATCGTTCCCTTACTTATCATAGCTTAACGTCTTATATCTATCACAATCATGTCGTTACATGAACGTACCTTAGTCATATCATCACATGAACGTATCCTAACGCTATTGTTCTATCAATCTATCACAAACCTATCCCTTTCTACCCATATCCCTTACTACACATAACCTAACCATATTCTTTTATGAATCTCTCATATCCATAGCACTTCGGTATGTAACCTAACCTTAACGTTTCATGAACGTATCTTACTCCTATCGTCACATTTCGTCTTGTGCATCCTTATCGTATCCTATCTCAAACATATCATTGAACATATCGTACNACACGTGCCGAACCACGAGGCACGTGTCAACATCAAATATAACTATGCCGATAGTAAGACCACTTACTTGATTAGCTTAGGTTGATGTCCAGAAGTTATCATTAATGAAAGTTCGATTCTGTCCTTTGAAATCCAAGCCAACCTATGTGAGCCCATTACATCAGTTTCAAGTTTGAACTCTATAAAATTATTTTTCTAATTTACACGGGTCTATTGTTAAAAGTTTTGAAATGTTATATAATTATGTTATTATTAAAAATCTTATTTTATATGGTTTCTGTAGTATAAAAAAGTTGATAGAGTTATTTAAGTCATTCTGTGCTTTCCTGTCCTC
>NW_019270785.1:0-364 GCF_002738365.1 Cucurbita moschata
AATACATTCCCTACAAAAATAAACTTGTTTGTATGAGGATAAATTACAATGAATACTGAGAAAAGAAATCCCAAAAAATAAGTAGAAGGCTGAGAATTTCACTCAACCACAATTCTACCACAAGAATGGCATGAAACTTGCATAGATGATGCTCTGATTTTGAAGGGAAACTTCTAAACTTGAGAGATCAATTTCATTCATCACAAATCTGATTTTTACATAATAATTTGTGGGTATTTATAGTCTCCCACAAAATAAGTTAGTGGCCGGGATTTAATCTCGATCCCCTTAAATCTCCAAAAAAAAAAAAAAAAAAAAAAAAAAAAAAAAAAAAAAAAAAAAAAAAAAAAAAAAAAAAAAAAAA
>NW_019270785.1:513-852 GCF_002738365.1 Cucurbita moschata
CCTATCCAATTTGGTAGATGAAGAATGAATGCTTGTTGAATCTTCTTGGCCTTGGATCGTGTAATAGGTCCAGTTGGAACATTTGGAACACCGTGATCCATATCATCTTCCCCCTCTTCAAAAGGATTTGTCCTCGAATCCAAAAATCATCACCAACATCAAAAGGACTCAAGTCAGCAACATTGAAAGTAGAATGTGCTAAAAATTCTCCAGGAAGATCATTTTATATGCATTGTTATTAATTCTTTCAACGACTTGATAAGTGTCATCCCTCTTGGATGTAACTTTGTCTTCCTTTGAGATTGGAATCACTCCTTGCGAAAATGTATACAAACCCAG
>NW_019270786.1:0-241 GCF_002738365.1 Cucurbita moschata
CTTGGACGTTTGAACTACGTATTTAAAAAACCGAGTCACGGTCGACGTTCTTCGAAACTTTTGTTTGGAATTATTACGCCTGATGATTTAGGATATAATTTCCAAGAAACACAGTGCATCAAACAAAGAAAGTGTGCTTTAAATCGAAACCCTAATTTGGAAACCCTAAACTTGGACGTTTGAACTACGTATTTAAAAAACCGAGTCACGGTCGACGTTCTTCGAAACTTTTGTTTGGAAT
>NW_019270786.1:638-851 GCF_002738365.1 Cucurbita moschata
AAAGTGTGCTTTAAATCGAAACCCTAATTTGAAAACCCTAAACATGGACGTTTGAACTACGTATTTAAAAAACCGAGTCACAGTCAACGTTCTTCGAAACTTTTGTTTGGAATGATTAGGCCTGATGATTTATGATATAATTTAAAAGAAACGCAGTGCATAAAACAAAGAAAGTGTGCTTGAAATCGAAACCCTAATTTGGAAACCCTAAAC
>NW_019270787.1:0-851 GCF_002738365.1 Cucurbita moschata
ATGGATATTAGATTTCTTTTCATTCCAGGAACAAAAAGTACATTATCTAATATAATGAATCTATCTCCAAAAAACAACTTTAAATTTCTTACTGATCTTGCTGAGACAACCTCTCCTGTTCTAACCCTGAGTGTTATCTCACCGTCCGCAAGCATTCTCCAGGAGCTAGTTTCTTGGTAAAAAGAACAAATATGATTAGTCGCCCCTGAATCTAGTATCCAAGTTGAGTTGTCATACTCTACTAAACATATTTCTACAACGAGTAAATCATATTTACCTTGTTGTGTCTTTTCGGCTTTCTTCTCTGCAAGGTATTTTGGGCAGTTTCTCTTCCAGTGCCCGTTTTCGTTGCAATGGAAACATTTTCCTTTATCTGCTTTTTGAACCTTGTTCTTGCGGTTAATAGGAATCTTATTTTTCCCTTTTCCCTTCTTCTTCATCAAAACACTTTTAGAAGTGGAAGGTCCAGACTTATTTTTGGAGGACGATCCTCGTAGTAATTTCTTGGAGATAGCAACATTTGCTTCTCCTGTTTGTTCCTTGTTCGTTAAGAGGGACAGATAAGTCTGTAGCTCATTGAGAAGAGTAGTCAAGTTATATTCTATTTTGTTCATTACCACATTGGTGCGAAGTCTGTAGCTCATTGAGAAGAGTAGTCAAGTTATATTCTATTTTGTTCATTACCACATTGGTGCGAAACTGGAAGAAGCTCTTCGGAAGAGATATCATGATAAAACTGACTTGACTCTTCTCATCAATGACAGCTTCATTTTCTTCTGCCACATTGAAATGGATCATCATGTCCAGGACATGTTCTCTAACTGAGGTCCCTTCTTTCATACGGCAGTTGT
>NW_019270788.1:0-233 GCF_002738365.1 Cucurbita moschata
CGTCCCTATTAGGGTTCGATTTTAATCTCTCTTTTACTGTTCTATGCACTCCGTTTCTTCGAAATTATATTCTAATTCAACATTCCTGATCATTATCGACAGGAATTTTGAAAAACGTCAAACGTGAATGGGTTTTTTAGCATGTACTTCAATCGTCACAGATTAGGTTTTTCGAATTAGGGTTTCGATTTTAAACACTCTTTTATTGTTTTCATGCACACCTCTTCTTAGAA
>NW_019270788.1:651-851 GCF_002738365.1 Cucurbita moschata
AAACGTGACCGTGACTCGGTTTTTTTTTTATCATGTACTTCAAACGTCACAGATTAGGGTTTCCGAATTAAGCTTTCGATTTTAAGCACTCTTTTACTGTTTTTTACACTCCGTTTCTTCGACATTCTTTTTTAAATCATCAAGACTAATTATTCGCAACGAAAGTTTCAAAAAACGTCGACCGTGACTCAGTTTTTTTA
>NW_019270789.1:0-851 GCF_002738365.1 Cucurbita moschata
GTTTGGAATTATTACGCCTGATGATTTAGGATATAATTTCAAAGAAACACAGTGCATAAAACAGAGAAAGTGTGCTTTAAATCGAAACCCTAATTTTGAAACCCTAAACTTGGACGTTTGAACTACGAATTTAAAAAACCGAGTCACGGTCGACGTTCTTCGAAACTTTTGTTTGGAATTATTACGCCTGATGATTTAGGATATAATTTCAAAGAAACACAGTGCATCAAACAGAGAAAGTGTGCTTTAAATCGAAACCCTAATTTGAAAACCCTAAACTTGGACGTTTGAACTACGAATTTAAAAAACCGAGTCACGGTCGACGTACTTCGAAACTTTTGTTTGGAATGATTACGCCTGATGATTTAGGATATAATTTCAAAGAAACACAGTGCATAAAACAGAGAAAGTGTGCTTTAAATCGAAACCCTAATTTGGAAACCCTAAACTTGGACGTTTGAACTACGTATTTAAAAAACCGAGTCACGGTCGACGTACTTCGAAACTTTTGTTTGGAATGATTACGCCTGATGATTTAGGATATAATTTCCAAGAAACACAGTGCATCAAACAGAGAAAGTGTGCTTTAAATCGAAACCCTAATTTGGAAACCCTAAACTTGGACGTTTGAACTACGTATTTAAAAAACCGAGTCACGGTCGACGTTCTTCGAAACTTTTGTTTGGAATTATTACGCCTGATGATTTAGGATATAATTTCCAAAAAACCCAGTGCATCAAACAGAGAAAGTGTGCTTTAAATCGAAACCCTAATTTGGAAACCCTAAACTTCGACGTTTGAACTACGTATTTAAAAAACCGAGTCACGGTCGACGTTCTTCGAAACTTTTG
>NW_019270790.1:0-851 GCF_002738365.1 Cucurbita moschata
TCCAAAAAAAAAAAAAAAAAACCAAGACAATTTGGCAATTCTACCATTACAAACTTTATGAAATTAGAAATAAATAAAGTTTTCTAACAACTCATGTAATGATGCTTGCAACTTTATTTGCTCCTTCAACTTTGAAAATATTCACTTATGAAGCTCCAAATGGTCCTTTCTCAATCTAATAAGCTTGTAACACATGAAATAATAGTTGAACCAAGCCTATCCAATTTTGTAGATGAAGAATGAATGCTTGTTGAATCTTCTTGGCCTTGGATCGTGTAATAGGTCCAGTTGAAACATTTGGAACACCGTTATCCTTATCATTTTCCCCCTCTTCAAAAGGATTTGTCCTCGAATCAGAAAATCATCACCTACATCAAAAGGACTCAAGTCAGCAATAATGACAGTAGAATGTGCTGAAAATTCTCCTGGAAGATCATTTTATATGCATTGTTATTAATTCTTTCAAGGACTTGATAAGGGTCATCCCATCTTGGATGTAACTTTGTCTTCCTTTGATATGGGAATCACTCCTTGCGAAAATGTATCCAAACCTAGTTACCGAGTTGAAAAATTATTTCATTCCGTCCTTTGTTAATTCTTGAAACAACATTGAAATTTTGTTTCTCAATTGTCTCCATCCCCTCTTTATGCAATGTTTTGATCCCATTTGCCTTACTTGTGGCTGCTTTACTCACAAAAATATTAGAATGAATAGAAAGCAAATCCATTTGCCTTACTTGTGGCTGCTTTACTCACAAAAATATTAGAATGAATAGAAAGCAAATCAAGACGCGTAAGTGGATTAAATCCGTAAGCAACTTCAAAAAGAGAACAATGAGTGGCAAACATTC
>NW_019270791.1:0-287 GCF_002738365.1 Cucurbita moschata
CGAATTTGGGTTTCGATTTTAAGCACTCTTTTACTGTTTTCTGCAGACCGTTACTTCGAAATTCTATTCTAAATAATCAAGCCTAATCATTCGCCGCAAAAGTTTCGAAAAACGTCGAACGTGACACAGTTTTTTAAGCACGTTCTTCGAACGTCCAAAATCAGGGTTCCGAATTAGGGTTCCGATTTTAAGCACTCTTTTACTGTTTTCTGCATTCCGTTACTTCGAAATTCTGATCTAAATCATCAACCTTAATCATTCGCCATAAAAGTTTCGAAAAACGTCGA
>NW_019270791.1:605-851 GCF_002738365.1 Cucurbita moschata
AAAGTTTCGAAAAACGTCGACCGTGACTCGGTTTTTTTAGCTCGTTCTTCGAACGTCCAAAATCAGAGTTCCGAATTACGGTTTCGATTTTAAGCACTCTTTTCCTGTTTTCTGCACTACGTTACTTCAAATTTCTATTCTAAATCATCAACCTTAATCATTCGCCATAAAAGTTTCGAAAAACGTCGACCGTGACTCGGTTTTTTTAGCACGTTCTTCGAACGTCCAAAATTAGTGTTCCGAATT
>NW_019270792.1:0-255 GCF_002738365.1 Cucurbita moschata
CACTGTGTTTCTTTGAAATTATATCCAAAATCATCATGCCTAATCATACCAAACAAAAGTTTCGAAGAACGTCGACCGTGACTCGGTTTTTGAAATACGTAGTTCAAACGTCCAAGTTTAGGGTTTCCAAATTAGGGTATCGATTTAAAGCACACTTTCTCTTTTTTATGCACTGTGTTTCTTTGAAATTATATCCTAAATCATCAGGCGTAATCATTCCAAACAAAAGTTTCGAAGAACGTCGATTGTGACTAA
>NW_019270792.1:617-850 GCF_002738365.1 Cucurbita moschata
AATTATATCCTAAATCATCAGGCGTAATCATTCCAAACAAAAGTTTCGAAGAAAGTCGATCGTGACTCGGTTTTTTAAATATGTAGTTCAAACGTCCCAGTTTAGTGTTTCCAAATTAGGGTTTCGACTTAGAACACACTTTCTCTGTTTTATGCACTGTGTTTCTTTGAAATTATATCCTAAATCATCAGGCCTAAGCATTCCAAACAAAAGTTTCGAAGAATGTCGACCGT
>NW_019270793.1:0-435 GCF_002738365.1 Cucurbita moschata
GATGGAAATGTGGCAGCCGGCCTTATCGAGTTGACCCAGGCTCACAATATTAGCCTTGAGTCTTGGGATGAAGTAGACGCCGGTCAGCTTGTGATGATTGCCTCCCTTGCCGACGAACAGGATGGTGTCGTGCCCTTCAATCTCGACGACAGAGCCATCGTCAAATTTCACCGTCCCGCGAATCCCCGAGTCAAGCTCGAAGAATGCAGACTTGGCCCCGGTCATATGGTTTGTTGCCCCTGTGTCGAGGACCCATCGCCGGTGCTCCTGCTGCTCGCCTCTTTCTCCGATTTGAGCGAGCACTCGCTCCTCCTTCAATTGAATTGGCTCCCCATCCGGTGCATTTGTTATGCATAGTTGGAGCTCTTCCTCGGGTTCGACACTCACCGGAGCAGTTATGCCGTCGTCAATTACCTCTGTGGATTTGGGGAGCTC
>NW_019270793.1:480-850 GCF_002738365.1 Cucurbita moschata
GTCGTCGATTACCTCTGTGGATTTGGGGAGCTCTTCCTCGAGTTCGACGTTCACCGGAGCAGTTATGCCGTCGTCGATTACCTTTGTAGATTTGGGGAGCTCTTCCTCGGGTTCGACGCTCACCGGAGCAGTTATGCCATCGTCGATTACCTCTGTGGATTTGCGAAGCTCTTCCTCGAGTTCGACACTTACCGGAGAAGTTATGCCGTCGTCGATTACCTCTGTAGATTTGGGGAGCTTTTTCTCGGGTTCGACGCTCACTGGAGCAGTTATGCCGTCGTCGATTACCTCTGTGGATTTGGGGAGCTCTTCCTCGGGTTCGACGTCAGGTAGGACTAATGCAGTCACCATGAAAAGGGTCGGCTCGTCC
>NW_019270794.1:0-850 GCF_002738365.1 Cucurbita moschata
TTACTTCTTTCAGACCGCCTTAAAATGTACCATACCGGGACCAAGTAATCATCAAACCTCTCTTGACCAAGTATTGTAATTGTTCTTAACTTTCACAATGCTTTCTTTCAACTCGCTTTCAATGATTAGTCTCGTCCACATTTACTAAAAGCTTTTCTCTCAAAACATGGCTCAAGGCTCAACATAAATAAGTGATATTCGATAATAAAAATTATCTAATAAGACATTGAAATCGTTAAATAACTTAATAAAAACATTTTAAACTATACGAGTTCAATTAATAAAAGTAAAACATATATAAATTTCACTGAACATTTAACGCATACGTCTCTGCTGTACCTTCTGTATGCACGATAAAATCCCCATTGAAGCAACACCAATGCCAAAAGTAAGCGGCGACCCGGGGCATCATCGGCTCCAGCGTCAAAGATTTTACCGACGACACATAAGACGAGAGCATGACGCTTAATGCGCAGACCAAAGTGAAGTATAGAGAGTTCCTGGAAACTGATGGTGTGTTGGCGGGCAACTCATTCAATAGCGCTATAAATTGAAACATTGAAACTATCATGCACACTGTTACGCCAATGATGAAATTGGTGAACTCAGTTGGGAATTTTGTGGCCATTATCGATGTCCCTGCTACATAACTTAGGAACACACAAAATTTTGTAACAAAAAAAATTTGATTTCCATAGTGTTAAGAATGAGAAATAGAATTGGGATCGAAAGTATGATCTTAGTGATTACAAACGTTTAAATACAATATAAACTATCAACTAATACAAGGAAAATATAGGATATAAACTATCAACTAATACAACTGCTAAATTTTGTAAATAAGATAAAA
>NW_019270795.1:0-850 GCF_002738365.1 Cucurbita moschata
TGAGAATGAAACCTAATTTTACTGGTATAAAAGGGAACAAACTAAACTCAAATATTCAAATATTTACAAAATTAATTCATTTTGAACCCTCAGTTAATAAAATCAGTTTAGTTTGACTCATAAATTTAGTTTGACTCATAAATTTTCCTACTAAACAAATAATCTGTCGTATTAAGTTATGGGTCAAAATATTGTTCGGATACATTTTGACCATTTGTAGATAAGGTATGAACTACTCTAAGCATAATTTAGTAGATACGGTATGAATTAAGATCATAAAGTTTGATGGTTCAATTTCTTACTCGTAAAATATTGAACTTAAAAAAAATGAAAATTTAGAGACCTATTAGACATTGACTTAGGTTTACGGACAAAATAGATATAATGTTGAAAGTTTGTCGGGGACTAAACATGTAATTTAGCTAAATTTAAATGTCAAATAAGCTTTTAATCTTACATGATCTGAAATAATCTTATATGCTATTTATATGGTATGTTCTTACTACCTCCAATAAAAAAAATATTATTAAATTTATTATGATTTTATATTTATTTTAGTGTTACTTAAACCTCGACGGTTAAGGGCCTTAACTCACGGTTCTTCTTTATGTTTTTCTTTCATATACCCTTAATTCATACTTGGTTTGAGATTCANTCAAATTTTCTTCAACGTTTTCCTTATTGTATACAATTTCTGGAACCATAAAATTTTTCATAAGAATCGGTCTAGAAGGAAGAGCTATGGATTGATTTACAATGTTTCTTCCCTCCATTTCTTCATGAAAATAAAGTTGGTGTTACGAGGAAGAGCCAGGGATTGATTTCACACCTTCTCGTGGATCGTAGTCTA
>NW_019270796.1:0-215 GCF_002738365.1 Cucurbita moschata
CGAGGGTCTTTTCGTAAGGGTTGAGGTTGTGAAGTCTTTTCGACACGAGTAAATGTTTTTTTTCTTCCATATTTTAAGCTTAGGACAATCTTTAGTGGATATGGTATGATATTAAAACGAGAAAACATCTTTTCAGATCGAGTTAACGACCCTGTCTCAATGGGCAAAAAAGTTCCTATGTTAACACCTTTGGATTTTGAGTGCAAAATGGCCCG
>NW_019270796.1:678-850 GCF_002738365.1 Cucurbita moschata
TTTCGTCGATAACATCGAAAGAAACAAAGGTTTTTCACGTAGCCATTCGGGTGCCTCCACGAGGGTCTTGTCGTAAGGGTTGAGGTTGTGAAGTCTTTTCGACACGAGTAAATGTTTTTTTTCTTCCATATTTTAAGCTTAGGACAATCTTTAGTGGATATGGTATGATACT
>NW_019270797.1:0-263 GCF_002738365.1 Cucurbita moschata
AGTAAAAGAGTTCTTAAAATCGAAACCCTAATTCGAAAACCCTAATCTGTGACGTTTGAAGTACATGATAAAAAAAAAACCGAGTCACGGTCAACCTTTTTCGAAATTTCTGTGGGTAATGATCAGGGATAATGAATTATTATAGAATTTCTAAGAAGAGGTGTGCATGAAACAATAAAAGAGTGCTTAAAATCGAAACCCTAATTCGGAAACCCTAATCTGTGACGTTTGAAGTACATGCTAAAAAGACCCAGTCACGTTTG
>NW_019270797.1:326-850 GCF_002738365.1 Cucurbita moschata
AGAATATAATTTCGAAGAAACGGAGTGCAAGAATAGTAAAAGAGAGAGTAAAATCGAACCCTAATCTGTGACGTTTGAAGTACGTGCTAAAAAAACCTGAGTCACTGTCGACGTTTTTTGAAACATTCGTTGCGAATGACTAGCCTTGATGATTTAAAATAGAATGTCGAAGAAACGGAGTGTAAAAAACTGTAAAAGAGTGCTTAAAATCGAAACTCTAATTCGGAAATCCTAATCTATGACGTTTGAAGTACGTGATAAAAAAAAACCGAGTCACGGTCAACGTTTTTTGAAATTTCTGTGGGTAATGATCAGGCTTAATGAATTATTATAGAATTTCTAAGAAGAGGTGTGCATGAAACAATAAAAGAGTGCTGAAAATCGAAACCCTAATTCGTAAACCATAATCTGTGACGTTTGGAGTACATGCTAAAAAGTTCCAGTCACGTTTGACTTTTTTCAAAATTCCTGTCGATAATGATCAGGCATGTTGAATTAGAATATAATTTCGAAGAAACGGAGTG
>NW_019270798.1:0-850 GCF_002738365.1 Cucurbita moschata
CGGAGAGTCGCCGACGGAATCCATTTCCTACCAAGACCTGTACTCTGGAGCCCTTCTTGGAGTGAAGTAAGAACTCGTGTGGAGATTTCCTCCTCCTTCCTCAAGATCAGAAAGAAAACCCGCAAAGGAGGATTCGCTACCGATCTTGGTGAGGGAAACGGACGGAACGACGAGATCTGAGAGACTATCCAAGAACGGTAAGGTTGTTACCGAACCTCTTTTCGACGCTCGAAACTCATCGTGTGACTAAGCAAAAATCAAGAAAATAATATTGGCACGTAGGTTGATAGATGATCTATAACTTTGTTGAAGAAACCACCTCTGTTTGGGTTAAGAATCGAAAGATAGAAAATGGAAAGAAACCTCGGAAAAACTAATCGGAAGCCTTGATTTTCTGGTAGGAGGAGAGAGAAGCCGCCGGCGTGCCACGCGTCAACCAACCAGAGGGCCGCGTGCGCCAATCGCCCCCGGACACGCGTCGAGCGCCGCCTGGGAAAACGCGGCTCCAGCGCTCCTGCGACACGCGTCCCTGGCTCCGCGACCCGACCCGCGCTCCTTGGCTGACCCGATACCCGCACGGCGAACCGAATCCAGTTGACGACCCGCGGTCCACCCGAATCACCGCTTCCGACCCGAACCCGCGACCCGCGACTGNCGAGTGGCTGCTCCCCAGCGCGTGACTGGCGCGTGGAGGCGCGTGTAAGCTGTTTTTGGCCCGATCGACTTCTGTTTTCCCTAGTTTCCCCTGATTCATATCCTAACTCCATTTGTTTGTATGAAATAGGACCTTATTGAGGAAAAATCACCCCCTCTCGTTACGCCAAGTGTGTGGAAACGCTGCGTAAGGGCA
>NW_019270799.1:0-849 GCF_002738365.1 Cucurbita moschata
CGTGAAGATCTTTCTGGTACAGATAATCTTCAATCTGCATCTTCTAGAAACCGAAATCGGATCCATCGAACTTCTCAATTCCAATCTTTGAACTTTCCATCTTCACAGATCGTGGTGAATTTTGCCTTGCTCTGATATCAGTTGTTAGGATCGATATCAATCGTTAGCTCTGATACCAGTTGTTAGGATCGCACAACAACGCACACACTCGATCTAGATGAATACAAAGAAAAGGATAGAGAAAATTGCAAGGAGAACTCTGGCTAAAAGGATTTTTTTTATTGGATGATTTCAGGTATGTACAACAAGAGAGAGTACAGAGAATAGAAAGTACATTTTCAAAGCTTTACTGAACGGGATATATATATGATTCAGTCTACTAAATATAGCTTTACCAGATTTAACCATCTACTATATATAGCTATTTACCATATATAGCTTTACCGGATATAGCTTTACCATATATGACTTTACCAAATATAACTTTACCGGATATAGCCGTTGACCAAGCTATAAATACAGGGAGCAGACTCCATAACTCAACAGTTGACGCTTCCGACTGACCCTTCTCTTCATCCGTCTAGATGATATTTATGTGTGAACATGTGTTGCTTCAGTGGTTTGTTTCTGTCTTCCTTCTTTAGTATCTGACCTTGTTTTTGTCTCTTCTAGTGGGGATAAATCCATTATCTGACCTTGTTTTGCGTCGTGGTGTTCATGTTGTGGCAACAAGGTTTCTATTGAGGTTGGCTCACTCGAGCTCCCCTTTTCAATTACAACAGTAGCAGCAAACGTAGATTCATCATGGCTATGATTCTTTCTCAACTGTACTATCGACATCATTTTCAA
>NW_019270800.1:0-213 GCF_002738365.1 Cucurbita moschata
AGCACACTTTCTCTGTTTTATGCACTGTGTTTCTTTGAAATTATATCCTTAATCATCAGGCGTAATAATTCCAAAAGAAAGTTTCGAAGAACGTCGATCGTGACTCGGTTTTTTAAATACGTAGTTCGAACGTCCAAGTTTAGGGTTTCCAAATTAGGGTTTCGATTTCAAGCACACTTTCTTTGTTTTATGCACTGCGTTTCTTTGAAATTA
>NW_019270800.1:605-849 GCF_002738365.1 Cucurbita moschata
GGTTTTTTAAATACGTAGTTCAAACGTCCAAGTTTAGGGTTTCGAAATTAGGGTTTCGATTTCAAGCACACAATATCTGTTTTATGCACTGTGTTTCTTTGAAATTATATCATAAAAAATCAGGCGTAATAATTCCAAACAAAAGTTTCGAAGAACGTCGACCGTGACTCGGTTTTTTAAATACGTAGTTCAAACGTCCAAGTTTAGGGTTTCCAAATTAGGGTTTCGATTTAAAGCACACTTT
>NW_019270801.1:0-849 GCF_002738365.1 Cucurbita moschata
GAAAACATCATCATATTAAGGTAAAAATCATGCAATCATCATGCTCATCATAATGCCACAACGTGCGTCAAACATATCAAGCGTCACTCAACAAAATATGTATATACTGGCACATAACATCAAGCATTATACAATTTATTTAGCCTATCCTATAGTAAGGCCACTTACTTGGTTGGCCTTGGCCGAAGTACTCCCTAAATCGCTAAACGTAAGCTCCCGTTCCGTGAGAGCCGCTCCCTACGTCCCCGGGGTTTGTTTCCTATCACACCGTCCACCACTTTCCGTTAGTATTTCACAATTAATTTACCTATAATTTAATAAATGTGAAATACGGCTCTGAAACGGCCTCGAATACCTTAATCGGGGCCGAAAACAGATTCGAGAGGGTCGGAACAGTGGAAACCGGGCTAAAAACAGGTGAGCCGAGCCGAACAGCCTCTGGAACCGCCGGAGGAGCCGCTGGAGCGTCGCCGGAGGGAGCCCGAGCCGTTTGCGCCGAGCCGAGCCGAGGGACTGCCTGCGCCGTTGAGTGACACGTGGCAGTAGCAGAGAAAGCCACGTCGGGCGGCAGTGTCGGGTCGTGCCTGCGCCGTTGAGTGACACGTGGCAGTAGCAGAGAAAGCCACGTCGGGCGGCAGTGTCGGGTCGAAGCGCCGCCGTTGAGTGACACGTGGCAGTAGCAGAGAAAGCCACGTCGGGCGGCAGTGTCGGGTCGAAGCGCAGGTCGCAGCCCGGTTCGGGTCGTGGGCTGTGGAGGGCTACTGGGCCAAGACTAATCGTTGGGCCTCGGCTTACTGGGCTGGGCCGCAGGAGTTTGGTTTGCAGGCCGGCTCAATTGGACCGTGGGTC
>NW_019270802.1:0-409 GCF_002738365.1 Cucurbita moschata
CTATTGATATCCAAAACTCCAAATAAAAAAATTTTCAAGTTAAAAGGCATACATTTAAACTTTCAAAAGTTTTAATAATACTCTTTAAAATTTCAAAAATACCTCGAAGCTTTAAAAAAAAAAAAAAATCAATAACACTATTCTTGTTAATTTTGGTTGGAAACATTGATGTTTTGTTTAAAAATACCCTTCATTTTTTAAAAGGTTTTAAAAATATCATTTAACTTTGAAAGTGTTTCAAACCTTTATTTTTTTAAAAACTTCAAAAATACCCTATTCGTAGCATATCAATAGAACTTTAGTACCACGTTTCAAAAAATATTCATAAACTTTCAAAACTAACATTAATACTTTAAACTTTTTTTTAAAAAAAATTGAACTTTTTTTTTATAACGGCTCAATATACTTT
>NW_019270802.1:419-909 GCF_002738365.1 Cucurbita moschata
TTTTTTTTTAAATTTTGAAAGGTATTAATAGAATATTTTTCAAGTTCAATATTTTTTTTTTTTAAACAAATTTCTAATGATTTTCACAACGGTAAGGTAATTTGAAACTTTTTATGGTGGTGAAATAAAGTATCAAATTTATCAATATTTTTATTAATTTAGTCAAAAGAAAAATCGGTATTAATATTATTAGGACAAAAAAGAGATGTTTCCCTTTTCAAATAAAAAAAAATTAAAAAAAAATAAAGTTGGAAAAAATGGGTAAAAGAATGATTCCATCCTTTAATATAATAAAATTCTACGTAAAATGGAGCAGGGATTCATTTAACCACTTTTCCTTTTTCTTTTATTTATTTTTTTTTAAATTAAAAAAAAATTGTATGAAGTGATTATGAGTATGATTTTGGAATACATGATTTATTTAAAGATATTGGATAAGTAACCAGAATAATTTTTATGTCCAAACTTACCGCCTGAGAAACAAATAATT
>NW_019270803.1:0-849 GCF_002738365.1 Cucurbita moschata
GTGTATCCCTTTGCTACCAATGGAGTTTCATAACGTTCAACAGAACCCTCAGAATTGTGTTTAATCTTGTACACCCAACGACAGCCAATAGCTTTATGGCCAGGTGGTAGAGGAACGAGAGAAGTATTCTGCAATTTCATCATTCATAGTCTGCGGCCATAATGGGTCGCCAACTGCCTCATCATAGGTTTTAGGTTCTGTCTTGGCTGTAATAAGAGTTAGAAAAGTACGTTGAGTAGGAGAAAAAGGAAAGAATGAAAGGTAATGATGAAGGGGATACCTGGATCTAGTGTTGGGACTTGAGCTAGAGGTTAAATGATNAGAGGTTAAATGATTGGCTCCAGAAGACATCTCATAAACATTATAACAAGCTAGAAGCTGTTTGGTATGAGTAGAACGTCGGAGTGGAACTGATGTATCAGGTGGGATATGGTTAGAACTAGTGGGTGAATCTGGAGAAGGAACAGAAGGCGGAGGAGACGACGAAGTAGTAGGTGAAGGAATAGAAGGTAGGGGAGGACTAGAATGGATGTTTCAGTAGGATGAATCTTGAAATGGTAAAACGGGAGTTAAAGGAGCTAATGTCAAAGTTTGTGAAGCTGATGAAAAAGGAAAATCATCGTCACAAAATTTAACAGCACAACTGATAAAAAAAATAAAAAATTTAATTTGCATGTCATACAACTTGTAACCTTTGTGACCACAAGGATATCCTACGAAATCACAAAGAATTGCCCGAGGTTCAAATTTTTGCTTAGGGTGTACTACAGTTGCATAAAACTTACAACCAAAAACTTTAAGATGGTGAAATGTAGGTGGTCGTTTGTAGAGTGCTTCAAAGGGTGTCTT
>NW_019270804.1:0-289 GCF_002738365.1 Cucurbita moschata
ATCATCAGGCGTAATCATTCCAAACAAAAGTTTCGAAGAACGTCGACCGTGACTCGGTTTTTTAAATACGTAGTTCAAACGTCCAAGTTTAGGGTTTGCTAATTAGGGTTTCGATTTCAAGCACACTTTCTCTGTTTTATGCACTGTGTTTCTTTGAAATTATATCATAAATCATCAGGCGTAATCATTCCAAACAAAAGTTTCGAAGAACGTCGACCGTGACTCGGTTTTTTAAATACGTAGTTCAAACGTCCAAGTTTAGGGTTTGCTAATTAGGGTTTCGATTTCA
>NW_019270804.1:619-849 GCF_002738365.1 Cucurbita moschata
CATTCCAAACAAAAGTTTCGAAGAACGTCGACCGTGACTCGGTTTTTTAAATACGTAGTTCAAACGTCCAAGTTTAGGGTTTGCTAATTAGGGTTTCGATTTCAAGCACACTTTCTCTGTTTTATGCACTGTGTTTCTTTGAAATTATATCATAAATCATCAGGCGTAATCATTCCAAACAAAAGTTTCGAAGAACGTCGACCGTGACTCGGTTTTTTAAATACGTAGTT
>NW_019270805.1:0-272 GCF_002738365.1 Cucurbita moschata
TCGGTTTGAAGTAGTTTTTCTCTTTTTTATAAACTCCATTTCTTCAAAATTCTATTCTAAATCATCAAGACTAATCATTTCCCATAAATGTTTTTGAAAAACGTCGACCGTGACTCGGTTTTTTGATTACTTCCTTCGAACCTGCAAGTGTAGGGTTTTCGAATAAGGGTTTCGATTTGAAGCACTTTTTCTCTATTTTATGCACTCCAATTCTTTGAAAATCTATTCTAAATCATCAAGCCTAATAATTCAACACAAAAGTTTCGAAAAAC
>NW_019270805.1:515-848 GCF_002738365.1 Cucurbita moschata
ATCACTTCCTTCGAACCTCCCAGTGTAGGGTTTTCGAATAAGGGTTTCAATTTGAAGCTTTTTTTCTCTATTTCATGCACTCCATTTCTTTGAAAATCTATTCTAAATAATCAAGCCTAATAATTCAACACAAAAGTTTCGAAAAACGTCGACCGTGCCTCGGTTTTTGTGAGCTCGAACTTCAAACCTCCCAGTTTAGGGTTTCAGTTTGAAGTAGTTTCTCTCTTTTTTATAAACTCCATTTCTTCAAAATTCTATTCTAAATCATCAAGACTAATCATTTCCCTTAAAAGTTTTGAAAAACATCGATCGTGATTCGGTTTTTTGATCACT
>NW_019270806.1:0-220 GCF_002738365.1 Cucurbita moschata
CCCAAATTAGGGTTCGATTTTAATCTCTCTTTTACTGCTCTATGCACTCCGTTTCTTCGAAATTATATTCTAATTCAACATACCTGATCCTTATCGACAGGAATTTTGAAAAACGTCAAACGTGACTAGGTCTTTTTAGCATGTACTTCAAACGTCACAGATTAGGGTTTCCGAATTAGGGTTTCGATTTTAAGCACTCTTTTATTGTTTCATGCACACC
>NW_019270806.1:649-848 GCF_002738365.1 Cucurbita moschata
CATGTACTTCAAACGTCACAGATTAGGGTTTCCGAATTAGGGTTTCGATTTTAAGCACTCTTTTTCTTTTTCTTACACTCCGTTTCTTCGACATTCTATTTTAAATCATCAAGCCTAATCATTCGCAACGAAAGTTTCAAAAAACGTCGACCGTGACTCAGTTTTTTAGCACGTACTTCAAACGTCCCAGATTAGGGTT
>NW_019270807.1:0-847 GCF_002738365.1 Cucurbita moschata
AAAGTTCCTATGTTAACACCTATGGATTTTGAGTGCAAAATGGCTCGGAAGCGAAAGTGAAAATTATTCGTATTTTAACCATTTATATGTGTAAGATTCTTAAACTTGAGCCTTTCCTTACAGATTCATCGAAAAACATCGAAAGAAACAAAGGTTTTTCACGTAGCCATTCGGGTGCCTCCACGAAGGACTTTTCGTAAGGGTTGAGGTTGTGAAGTCTTTTCGACACGAGTAAATGTTTTTTTTCTTCCTTTTTTAAGCTTAGGACAATCTTACGTGGATATGGTATGATACTAAAACGAGAAAACATCTTTTCAGATCGAGTTAACGACCCTGTCTCAATGGGCAAAAAAGTTCCTATGTTAACACCTATGGATTTTGAGTGCAAAATGGCCCGGAAGCGAAAGTGAAAATTATTCGTATTTTAACCATTTATATGTGTAAGATTCTTAAACTTGAGCGTTTCCTTACAGATTCGTCGAAAAACATCGAAAGAAACAAAGGTTTTTCACGTAGCCATTCGGGTGCCTCCACGAAGGACTGTTCGTAAGGGTTGAGGTGGTGAAGTCTTTTCGACACGAGTAAATGTTTTTTTTCTTACTTTTTTAAGCTTAGGACAATCTTACGTGGATATGGTATGATACTAAAACGAGAAAACATCTTTTCAGATCGAGTTAACGACCCTGTCTCAATGTGCAAAAAAGTTCCTATGTTAACTCCTATGGATTTTGAGTGCAAAATGGCCCGGAAGCGAAAGTGAAAATTATTCGTATTTTAACCATTTATATGTGTAAGATTCTTAAACTTGAGCGTTTCCTTACAGATTCGTCGAAAAACATCGAAAGAA
>NW_019270808.1:0-262 GCF_002738365.1 Cucurbita moschata
GGGTCGTTAACTCGATCTGAAAAGTTATTTTCTCGTTTTAGTATCATACCATATCCACTAAAGATTGTCCTAAGCTTAAAATATGGAAGAAAAAAAATATTTACTCGTGTCGAAAAGACTTCACAACTGCAACCCTTACGAAAAGACCCTCGTGGAGGCACCCGAATGACTATGTGAAAAACCTTTGTTTCTTTCGTTGTTTTTCGACGAATCTGTAAGGAAACGCTCAAGTTTAAGAGTCCTACACATATAAATGGTGAAA
>NW_019270808.1:616-846 GCF_002738365.1 Cucurbita moschata
TTTCAGTATCATACCATATCCACTAAAGATTGTCCTAAGCTTAAAATATGGAAGAAAAAAAACATTTACTCGTGTCGAAAAGACTTCACAACCGCAACCCTTACGAAATGACCCTCGTGGAGGCACCCGAATGACTATGTGAAAAACCTTTGTTTCTTTCGTTGTTTTTCGACGAATCTGTAAGGAAACGCTCAAGTTTAAGAGTCCTACACATATAAATGGTGAAAATA
>NW_019270809.1:0-846 GCF_002738365.1 Cucurbita moschata
CCTTGAAATGGGAGGCCTATTGAGTCGGCGAACTCAAGCCACTGTCACCCATGCAAATTTAAGGATAATTCCGAATGAACAGGAGTTCATGGTTAGCTCAGGATTAAGATCGAGTTACCTAGGTCATGGAATGAAAAGAAAATCAGTCTCAACAGTAAACGACATTATAAAGTGAGAGTGATTTTCTTCATGGTCCGATCTTATGCAATACTCATTGCATAGGACGCCCCCACTCACATGTCTCCACATGTACAATTTAGTGATCACATTGTTTATATCATATACAAAAGTGGGCCGCATCCATAGTGTCCCCAGAATAAGGTACTCAGCCTTATCCTTATACTATAGATCATTTTGACTATATACTTGGACTTGATCCACTTTTATGTCTCTACATATAGTTCAAGTATTCATACTATAGCTAGAGTGTTCTTAGTTTATTGAATTTAGATTAATGGTCGTAAAGTTCACTTTATTCAATAACAATTTTTTCTGAATAAACATCAATAATAACTTTATTGAAAATAGAACATATCTTTGATTACAAATTATGAGTTTTAGGACATAAAACCCAACATACCCAAAATCTGCCATTTTTTCTTTCAGTTTTATTTTTTTTTGTTTTTTTGCAGATCATTTTGGGGTTGTAGGAGGTGTTAGAGAGATATTTGGGTTGTAGGAGGTGTTAGAGAGATATTTGGGTTGTAGGAGGTGTTAGGGAGATATTTGGGTTGTAGGAGGTGTTAGGGAGATATTTGGGGAAGGTAGAGAGATTATTGTAATTAAAGTCTAAAAGTTTCACTCTCTTTTGCTTATTATTTATATCTAAACATCACCATTTATTGT